>NC_133231.1:14212659-14516159 GCF_040436345.1 Pagrus major | reverse complement strand
TTTGGGTGTATGTTTTCCACAGCTTGGAGGATTTTTTGTATCTAGCAACATAATTCTATTTCACAAAACTTGTGCTCTATATCTACCGTGCGTCTGTGATGGTGTATTTTTATTTATTTATCTTATTTACTCAGGGACAGTGCATATTAATTAACATTGCTGTCAATATGCCAGAATTAGCCAAGAGGCATGTTTTCATCTGTAGTCCCTGCCCAGGTGTAAAGTTGGAAACCTCAAATTAAGAAACAAGTTTTAAACAACAACGATGATGTAAGGCATGCCAACGACATTGGCAGCAATAAAAGCAGAGCAAATTATAGTGCAGCCGAGCCACGACAGGACAAACAACACAACACAACACATGCAAGCACAGACATGACAAGTTGCAGAGCAGCTTTGCAATGACTGTCATAAGCGAGGACAGGTAAGAGCGAAGACGACCATAAGCAGAAAGTGATTTAAGTAATAACAGTAATAACTGTAGCAGTAATTTAGGTTAAGCAACAGGGCAGTTTACTAGCGACAAGTTGTATATTGACAGACATTTGCCGAATGATGAAGGTATCCAAGCTAATGCTATTAGATTTGATGGTTTGTTCTTAACTGTCTAGAAAAGGGGCTATTTCAGTCCCCTGATGTGATCTGAAAGTGTTGTTGATGTTGTTGTTCTGGTGACGTTATTCCTCCTCAGTGCTCGCAGCAACATGTTGCAACCCGGTGAACAAAGCTTGTGTTTCTCTGTTGAGTATTTTTTAGATGAGGGATTTAATTGCCCAGAAAAACTTAAAAAAGGTAAAATGATGTGCACTTTGTCTTGTCTCATTGAAGCCAGATGTGGACAGAAGAAGATAAAGAGAGAGCACACACGTCTCACGCTACATGCACAACAGTAGACTGTGAGGGAGAAAAAGCACAAGGAAGTCACGGTGCAGTGAAATACTCGCTGACATGCTCTCTCCCACTCCCCTCCCTTCATGTGAGCCTATATGTGGGTTAGTGGAATTGAAAGGCTGCAGGTTGTGGAGACAACCATTGGCTGCCTTTGTGTTAGCGGAATTGACAGGCAGCAGAGCGGTGAAGCTGCTACAGGGTATGTGGTTTAGCAGACTTGATAGGCACCAGTTTTTTTTTCTTCTCTTTTTGCCGACAGTCGGGACGCTACAGGCAGTTTGATTAGGATGCACAGTCAAATGGTGTTCCCTCAGCTGGTCAGGAGTTAGACGCAGTTGGCCGAGTTCAGTCTGGGAGCGAAATAAGAGTCTGTGGTTTGTGTTTGTGTGGGAGAGTGTTTGTTTAGCAGAATTTTAATTGTGCATATTCAGTTCTGTATCATCTGACCTTTAAACGAACCCAGAGGTCGTCCCTTGGCTCATATGTTGGTGATCGCTGAGCTCATCCACACTGCCGGCGGTTTGATGGAAATTACAAAAGAAGCAGGAAGTGTTTTTCTAGCCGCGCAGCCAGTGAATGAGTCAAATATTTACTTTAGCTCATCAGTTGTTACAACAAGAAGTGTTAACAGGTGGAAATTTTCAAGTCAACACAGCTTCTCTGTCTCCAGTTCTGCATGTTTTCACTGCAGCCCTTGAACCAAGGACTGCCAGAGAGCTTGTTTGCACATGTTTTGTTCGACACATCATAATCACCTCCTAAGCACATTTAAATTACACCGTAGTGCAGAGAATGTAATAATAATATGATTCATAATGTTGAAATGGATTATGAATCATTATGATTAGGTCATAACGTCTTAGCAACTAAATTAAAGACATCAATTATTTCCCAAGTGAGGTGTGTCATTGTGCAGTATTTATCCTTTTTTTAATGAGAGATAAAAGTGTCGGATGACTTCATGTTTGTCAGAGGATATTTTGGATCAGGCTCCATCAAGCTCTATTCTTTTCTACGGATTTACTCGTGCTTACTCAACAGGTTTAAAATACAGCAAAGAACATACGATATATGGCTCCAATGGCATGGACTCAAATACTACTTAACAATATGTTGCAGCTGTATCAACAGTCAGGGTGAACAATAATGTTTTGTATGATGTGCTGTCACAAATTCAACAGGAAAATGAGCTGTTTGCAAATGATGTTACAATGTAAAAAAAAAAGTTCAGAAAAAAGATGAAAGGGAAAAAAAACATTTAGTTGTAAGTATTATTCAATAACTTCTTTCACCTTTATAAATCTTAAATAATGGGTAAAGCTTTATAACAACTATCATTAATAAATGGTAAATGTATGGATTTATAGTAAATTAAACTTAAGCTAATAGTTATTTCACTAACAAACAATGAAATGCTTTATTAACCATTTATTAAGCAGTTGTAAAGGTTTATGAACATCAATTTCACCTTTATAAAGGCCTCAGTCTTTTGTTGCTCCTGTCCCAACAAGCAGTTAAATATATTGTCTTTGTTTTTCAATTATGTATATGATTAGCAAATGATCACATTTTGTGTTATTTATGTTTTACAAACTTTATTGTAATCTGGGTGTTGTAGATCAATTAATGGTCTAATCATTTCAGCTCGAGTCTAAAACCCAAAGGAACTCAGTATAAAAGGATAAAAACCTGAAAGAAGCAGCAAATCCTCACATTTTAGAGGCTGAAACCTGCAAATGTTTCTCATTTACATTTAATCAATTATCAGACGTGATGTCAGTTAGATTTCCGTTGATCAACTGATCAGTTCCCCGACCACCTCAGCGCTGTGCTCGATCAAAACAGTGCAGTTTTTGACCAGATGCAAAAATTCTAATCTTGTTAAATGTTCACATTATTTCATAAAAGCCGCTCTGCTGCCGCTGTCTCAGTCTTCCACTCACATTAGTGTAAGTGTTCAGGAGACATGCAGTCTTATAGCCGAGGACCTCCTCCACTACTTGGAGACGCCACAGTTTTCATTCCCATGCTTTGAACATACATTTGCAAATTAGTTCTTTTATATGTCTGTCAAATGTATGAAGAGTCTATAGTGAAACGGATGTTGTGAATGGAGCCACTAGACAGCAGAGATTTCCTGCCACTAATGAAACTGATTTGTTATATGGCTCTTTAAATCTGCTTTACTGCCGGCACCCACTTGTGTCCCACATGTTATTTTTCTGTGGAGATGAGGAGAAATTGCAAAGTGGAGATGAATGTTATGCCGACACAGCAACCCAGTCCTACCTGAGAAAAGACACCAACTCAAAATAGACCACCAGCTAGGAAAAAAAAGGAGAAATAATTAAAATGAACTCCTTATCAGCAGTGTGAACTGAGAGTTATCCTACCCCCTACCCTAAACCCACAGGAACTGGGAAGTAGAATAATTGATGTCTTCTTTTTTTTCCTCTCGGAGAAGGAGAAACAGGAGACAACAAGCTCAGATTGCTTTTGTCTTAGCGTCCTTGTTTTCCCTTTGTCTTGCCCTCAGAATAGCACAGATAGGCCTGATATTGGAAGAATAATATTTTTGACTCTTATTCTACTGACATCTGAGACACTTTTATCAGCAACTCACCATCAGGGATACAATATAGCACTGCTTTAAAGTGACGAAGAAATTAATTTCCAGATGAACTGCAGCTGACTGATAACTCTGAGTTCAGCGTGGATACAGCTGTAGGAAGCCTTTGTGTCGTTGTTCATCCTCAGAAGTTGAAAAGGGAAATCTTCTGTATAACTTTACTTTGTTTGAATTACAATATGGAAAATATCAAAGGAGAGGAGGAGGGTCAAAAAGATGGGAGGGTTATTTTTTTTTTGCTGAAGGGAAGATTGGGTCCTTCAACTTTTTCTCATCACAGAGTTTGACTTTATTAAATATGTTGCCTTATGAGAAAAGACAGTGAGCTAGATGCTCAATGGGGATTGGTGTGTCAGCTTTGAGACACAGAACAGACCTGGATCTTTGTTAGTAGTGATCGAACAATACATCTCAAGACAGCACATTTGTTTTCATTAGCTTACAGTCACTCCTGCTACATGTAATTAATAGTTAAATGTGTTAAAACATGTTAATGTGTCAGATGTAGCAACAACAGCCTTTGTAAAAAGAAAAAAAAAGGCTGTAATTACCTTACCTTACCTTACCTTACTACCTAACAAGGTAACAGGACGCATTATGTTGTTATGTCTGTATTGCTAATTTCCCTGCTTTGTGCAGGGTTAGGAAGATATGAATTTACCAGACCTCTGTAGCCTGCTCTTCATATCTGCTTGAGGCTAGCGGCTGAAGGTTGCGTCCTTATGGATCCCACAGGTTTTCTTGCTCAGACCTGCACTACTCTGCCTCTGATTTGCTGATATTTTAACCGTTACCGCTGAGCTCTTGAGCAGAGAGAGTCATGTCATCTCTGTTTAATCCAATGGACTGGCAGACCTTGGAGGAGCTTCTTGGCCTGTCAGTAGTTCCCAGAGGTTAGATGCAAGTACTAGCAGCCCAGTGAAGTTGCTGCAGAATAGAGTTTTTGCTCTTTCGAAAGGTAAGACTAGAAAAGCCGAACATTGTAGTACTGTAGCTTTGTATTCACTCATTTAAATTGCCCGCTATGAACTTCATGGAACTATCTGAAGTCTCTGTGAATCACATGACGATCAACTGAGTTGCGACTCATCTCTACTCAAAGGCTCTGCCTTACCCTAGCCAATATCAGTCCTCATGTGAGGTTTGGTTGCTGGCGGACCCAGAAGCAGAGACATGAGCTTAGGTGTTGAGTTAAAACGTATATTTACACAATGAGGGAATTAGACGAAGACGAGGGCGGGGGGGCGGGGGCGGCGGTGGGCTGTCCATCACGAGTGCAACATTATTATCTGAATGTGATGCTGAATCATTAGAGAACTCTTTAAAGGTTTAAATTAGGGATGCATGATGATATCAGTCGGCTACGTCATCAGTATCGGCCGATAAAGGCTTTTAAATGAAACGCTTTAGAATGAAGTGACACGCAGATAAGATGACGCTTTAATCATGCAAAAGTGATGCAAATCGTTGACTAAGTAGTTTTCTTATTTGGAGAAAATGGAGATGGATAATGATCCTGTGAACATTTATTACCTCGATGATATTTTTTAGTGTCTCTACAGAGTCTATTATATATATATACATATATTTATATATAGTACAGTATTGATAATGTTTGGATGCCTTGATGTTCTTAGGTGAGAAATCATATTTGCATATACAAATATCAGCATCACTGATCAATCAAAATGAGTTGGAAAATATAGGCGTATCTGCATATTGGCAAAAATCACATTTTTAGTTATTAGATGAGTTTCACCTCATCAGCAGTGTCATATTATTTTAATATATTGGGGCGAGGGTGTTACATTATTTCTGTCTAGATGGGAGAGTCTGAAGAAAATATGAAAAATGCTGCGAGGGTTAACCATCCCAGTCATTTCCCTTCAGTCCCTTATTTCCTTCCTCTCCTCCTCCAGACGCTCTGTAACAGAATATCTCAGTTCAGTTTACCCTAAAGCTCACCACCTCTACTGTACCTGTTCACCATCTCAAACCCTTTCTTTTCTCAATCTCTTTCCTGGCCCTCTCTGTGTGACCGAGCCCATCCAGCCACCAGGGTTGAGTTATTAATGCCCGGGGAGGCAGAGAGATGATTTCATTGCGTATTCAGGTGTGGGGATGGATGGCTTTCAGAGGCAGCCAGGGGAGTGCTGGGGAGGAGAGCCTCTGTAGAGAATAAATATACCTGTCTCCTGCTGATGCATCGGGCCACACTCACTGCAATGCAAATCAGCCACACTCCTCCCCCCTAACTGCCTCTGGTATTACTCATCCGTTCCCACCTGGATCCCCACCAGTCAGACACTCAGTCACCCCACACTCATATGAGGCTTTCTGTGTGGAGTGGAAGAAAAGCTCTCAGGTTCAGGGCTGTCTTCCCAGCATGCTTTGGTCCCCATTTGTTGATGATGATATGACAAGCATCCGTGGCTCATCATCACGCTCGCATTTCCCAGGTGGCTTCACAGGTCCTGGTGTTCATTATCCATCCCGACTGCCAGATAATTAAGGACACAGGCTGGATTTGACATAAAAGCAAAGGTTGTGCATCGTTTTCTTGGAGCACAAACATCAGCTTTTACTGTTTTTGTATTAAATGAGGGCCTGGGTGTTAAGTGTTTTGGTCTATGTCTTGAAATTGGCCCCTTTTTTTTGTTGGAAAATATCAGAATATCAGTCTGGGATAAAAAGGACTGGAAGAGTTTATTCCTAGGGCCCCATGAGTACACAGCTGTGTGTGTTTATCACTCTCGCTCAAGCACTTTGATTTTTTTTTGATTGTCTGCTGGGACTGCATGTGAAGCCCTCATGTACACTGCCAAATACTGAATGGTAGCCAAAAACCCTAGGAATTTCATGGAAAATAAGATAAAGGATAATTGCTGTTATTTCCCTACTTGGATCCAAATTTTTCTCGCAGTTTATTGTGTCAAAAGAATAAAGTTTGGCATTTTCAGAAATACCCTCATTCGCTCTCTTGCTGAGGGTTCGATGAGATGATTAATACTATTGTCATGTTTGTCCTTGAAATAAAATGGAGAAGACCTGCTGGAGGGGGACAAATCAAAGCAGGCAGAAGGCCGACACCTTTATGTGCAGAAGCATCACTTCAGTCATTGATTGCCCCATTTAGACTAAATATCAGCACTTTACTGATAATGCTGCTTTATTTATAGGTACCACGAGGGACTCCGCTGACAATGCTCAATTTGAGCAATTTGTTAGAGTGGAAACAAAGCAGATTATGGCACATTTGTGTGTTTACTTTCATGTTTACTGCATTTAACTTTCCGCTTTTTAAATACTGTTTGTTCACCTCTTTATTGCACACATGTTCAAGGTACAAATAGATATACAGACAATACAGAACAAAAACAAAAATAACAAAACCATCAAAAAACAATTACATTCACATCTTACATGCGTCATCTTATATTTATTTAATAACTTTTTTTGAGGTGGGGCCAAATTGTTTGAATTTGTTAATAAAATGGAGGAAAGTTTGGACTCTCACCACAAGTTTCTTTTTAAAAAGCTGGCTACATCACATTGACTGATAAAGATGGGAAATGCTCTCCGACACTTATTTAGTAGTTGACTTGTTCACATAAATCTTCCCAGTTGGGAGCTGATTTTTCCAATTATTCTGGCAGCACATGAATGCACCATGAGACAAAATATAAAAAATAGTGTTCACCCTCAGAGATTTTACTGTATCATTTTTAGCACTGATGGTTTTGCTGTGATAACTCTGCTTGTATTAGACCATGATGAGCAATGTTGCAAATCAATGAGCTGGACCGATTTATGGCAATATTGAATGAGTTTTTGCATCCATGTGATGAAGCATCTGTATTTGCCTGGTGTTTAACTTGCTGGAAAACAGACGTTCCCATCTGAGATTGTATCCATTAACATTTTCTCAATTGATTTTTTTCAGAAAATTATATATCGACATTGTGATGTAACATTTCTTGCACTGTGCTAGAGGATTTTATACATTAATCCATATTTTTGCATTTTCATGTGCCTGGTAACATACCATGAACACATTTATTGTTGTGTGGCCTCAGTGTACTGTTGTCAAGTGGCCCTGACATTTCTAGCCGTGTGCACATTGAACCCTCTCCCAGTTGTATCATTTGAACCAATTTACACCAGTGTTCTCACACACAGATTTTTACGATCTGTTAGTGGCTGATTGTGACAATTTGGTCCTCAAACAAGTACTACTAATTTACAATCTGCACAAGTACTGCCCTGTGGTGTCGGACAGTGCTGTTTAATTCTGCTCACTCACTGTACTGAATCTTTTAGAAGCCAGAGAAAAGATTAACTGCAGCGTTTCAGATCAAATGATTGCTTTCTTAGCAGATCATTCTTTTACTTTGAAATATTAGAGATGAATCAGTGCACATTTTGAGATCGAACTTGGTGGCCTTCACTACGGCTCTGTGATTTCAAATACCACCTGAACTGTTGTTGATACTACGAGTTAGAGGCTCAGCCTACGCTTTGATTTCATCCTCTCCCTATTCTGCTGTGTTTGATTTATTCAAGTGGAAAGTTGTTAGAGTAGTAGCACCTTAAATAAGCTTAGGACGGCCTCCTTCTGCTTAAAACATATGCAAATAAAGGGGATAAGCAGAGACTCTGACAATATTCACTCTGCACTCTAATTAGATAGCAAGGCAGGGGATTATACAAGTAAACAGAGGGAGAGATACCAAATCTAACACGAACGGCTACATGTGACACTAACAACTGATATGAGCAGAAAGAGACTCGCCGCCTTGATTAACTGCACATATTAAACTAAGGAACAATGTTACGTATCCCCTCGACTGTGCCAGTAAATTGGAGTGTCTGGTAAACAAGTTGCCACCTTCTTTTATGTCCTCGTGAAATCAAAGAGGAGCCTCTGCATCCATCCTCCGACAGAGCGTGGCTCATCACTTCCTTCCACTGTGTGAATCTGAAGTTATTTTGGTTTGCTGTAAAGTCTCAGAGGTTATGTATGAATGTATTTATGGAGTGATCTGCGTTGGTGTTCTTCGCAGTAAACACAGAGATTAGTGTTTAAACACGGTGACAGAGATCTCTCCCACCCGACCTGTAAGTGATCGTCTTCAGTCCCTCTCCATTTTGTTCACACTCAGGTTTTCCTCCAAACTGCGTTGTGCTGTACTGCACGCGGGGCACCACAGCAGGCTGTTCTGGCACTGCTGAGCTTTTCAACATGTTTTCTGCTGCTGTAGCATCCTTGAGACGACTGCTTCTTGGCTTGTTCTTAAAGATTTGATTAATCTGTTCTGTCATTGTGTTCCCAAGAAGACGCAGCATGTTCTTTTGTAGGCATGACTTCAAAGTGCCATTGATGATAGTACTGTACTTCAGTACAGTTGTGAGGTACTTGTACTTAAATGGAGTATTTTCTGCTGTTTTATACTTCCACTCCACTGCATTTTGAAGGCAAATATTGTAATTTTTACTCCACTACATTTATTGGATAACTTGAGTAAATGGTTACTTTGCACATTGCAGCATCAGAGCCAAAGTACTGCATTTTTATTAGGGTTTTGGGTTTCGGTTGTCCCTCCATCCAATTCTTGTGATGCGATATCTTGAATACCTCGAGGGAACAATTTTGGCCATAATTCAAAAATGTAAACGATAATCATTATAACATTTTACACAAATGTCTAAAAGGATAAAATGATGAAGGTTATTACCTTTGATATCGAAAAGGTCAGAGGTTAAATTCACTGTGACATCATAATATTCAGCTAAAAATGTTCTGCATGTTATTCTGTGACATAGCTCAGCTGACTGGTGTGCGGAGGCATTTAACCGTGAGGCAGTTCTTTTAGTTAAATTAATATATTTTATCAATTGGATGAAAAAAAAAAAACACTTTCCGATAATCAGACAATCATCCCAATGTGGGCTATGTCACTCTTTATACTGCTTTGCCTGACCTCCCCCTTTGCTGCTGTAATGATTCCTATGGCCACTAGAGGTCGCTGCTTATAAAATAACTTAAAAATGGTTATTATGCTGCTTTCTTAGGTGAACTCTATGGTCGTTTTTGTGATGAGGATAAGTGATAAAATTAACTTTTGATACTTAGATAGATTTCATGAAAGATATATTAAGACTCAAGTGCTATTCGTATGAGTGACTATTAACAAAGTAATATCTTCAACATCTTTACTATTAGTAGATCGGACACATCAGTTGTGATAAAAACAGAAACACCCTAGCAGCCTCACAAACATTTTAAAGATGTGGGCCCTATGATTTGCATGTATTTGTTCCCCATAAATTGTTAAATTAAGTAACCATAACTATATTTACAATAAAAGATAAAGCCTGTTATTGAATGAACTCCACAAATCTCTATGTTGTAAATGTAGGATGATTTATATCAGCTAACAACAGACCTGTGAAACATGCTTCAACCTCAGTCACAAAATCTTGGCAGTATCTGCCTTTGCCCTGGTCATTGCACTAAATTATGCTGTAATTATTCTGGTAAAAAATGGCCACTGACACCCCACACACCCATCGGTCCTCCAGAAGGAGGTGAGGTGGGAGTGTGTTTGTGATGATAGATGAGCTGGATCTCCCCCCCGTGCGTTGTGAGGAGATGACATTCCCAGGCAGCGCTGGCCTCACATCCTGGCTACCTTCTTCTGGATGATGAGACTTTTCTAGGGAGGAGTCTGCAGGCTTCATTTACCGAAGCAGCGGGGAATAATATAGTGCCAGCGTTTGGATGTGTCAGGTCCCATATCTCTGGCTGTTCTATTAGAAATAGACCCCAGTGCGGGACAATTAACCCCTGGCCTCAGCAGCAGATCTGTGCAGTAACAGCCCAGCACGGGACAATAAATCAAACCTAGAGGGAGAAACTCACACTCCCTCCCCTGCTGGTCGGCTGCTACTATCACCCAATGGACCGAGCTCACATGATGGTAGATACGCTCCTGTGTTATCGTACAATCACTGGAGGTGCGAGAGTGATGTAAGAGGTTGGCTGTAGGCAAGGGCACCCTGAGTGTGTTTGTGCTGCAGTGAATACACCATCTGCAGAAAGTTCAACACCTCGGACCAACTGCAACATTTTAAACCAAAGTGCAACAACTTCTCGCACATCTTCTTTCTTATCTCAAGCTGCTTTCTGGCAAGGAGCGGAATTTTTTCTATACAGTACGGCATGGTTAAAGGTTTTATTTGCCTTGATTGAATTTTTGGAGTTTTGCTGGTTGTTAGCGCAGCAAAGAGCCTGTTTCTTCTTCTGTCGTCTCTTCCTGTAATATTTGACATATTCGCTGATCAGGTAACACCCATCTACACCCATAATTAACAGTTTTCCTTGAATATTAGCACCGCTAATGAAGATCTGAATATTCTGTAAAAAGTACAAAGCATTTTCTACAATTACTTCACAGCAAAAACCCTAATGAACGACTTATGAAGCAGTAGCAGGAAATGTTCGGTTTGCATCATCGGTAACTTAAAACAGCTCCAGTACGTTTTTAGAAAAGTGATAGATAAACAGTAAATTAAGCTGATGTGTAGGAGGGAAACAAATCCAAATCAAAGAAGTTCAGTTACAAGCTTCAAAAGTTAAGAGAGCTTCCTCTCTACACCTCAACACAGCCACACTCAGCCAGTAAGTTTAATACAAGAAACAGCCTGGTTTGAAGTAAGCTATCGCTGTCTGGTGTCTGTCCACCCTGGCACCAGGAGCATGACGGTAGGTCAGTGCAGTCCTCCGCTGCAGTTGAAATGGATGTATTAAATCATCACAGTGCAGTTGAAGTAAGGTAAGCTTTTTGGAGCTTGAGAAAAAACTGCAAAAATGGAGAGCTGGGTGGGACCTTGATACTTTTTGAGCATCAACCAAAATGTGTTTGTTGCATCGAGTGTAAAGAAGATCAAATGCTTTGTCTTTAAGGAATTTGTGTGTCAGATATTTTCTCATTCGTGGCCACGTTTGTTCGGTGTGCTTTTATGAATATGTGCCATGTGTAACTGCAGATGTCCGATTTGTGTGTCCGGACTTCATCATTGGTCCATCTGCTGTATGGTTTCTTCATGTTGATGTAAGTACAGTGAACGAAAAACTAAATGGTCTGTGGCTGCTGATTTAAAAAAATGGTGAACAAAATAAATGATTCGACTAATCAGAAACGTTCAGTGCTGAAAGTCCCGCCCCCACAATTCCTTCACTTTTGAAAAGTGCTTCGCCTGAGCAGAGACTTTTTTGGGGTAAAATATTGTCCCCAGAGCTTCATTTTCATTGGTGGAAATGGACTGAGTTCCTCCAAAGGTTCCCAGTCCGTCCCTGGAGTCTTTCTCATGCCCTTCATTTTATTTGGCCTGTAACACACCAAACCAGTCCAACAATCGCAATAACCTGTTAATGACCAGACGCTGTGGCTATCTCATGGCACCCGTAGTAAAACAGAGAATAATGAAGCCTCGCCACAATGTGGCCGACTGTGTTTTTGTCTGCAGCCTGTCATATTGAGACCATTTGTTTAATGGCAGATTAGAGAAAAGAATGAGCGGCGATAAAGCTGCAGACCACAGGGGTCACCTTCAGGACCTGCTCATGGTTATTCCTATCATTAACATGTCGCATCTCGTGCTGTCCTGCTCCAATTATCACTGACACAGGCTCCGGTCTTATGACTGGGCTGTTCAAACTGCCCACTGTTAGACTGTAATTCTCACACTGATGGACTAATGTGAAATATGGCAACAGATGCAGGGAGCAACGACTGAAGCACATTATTCAGGACCCATGGGCCATTAAAGCCATAGCTATTAAATATAATTTGAAAAAATTAGCTTTTTGGCGCATGCAATAGCAGGTTGTGAGGTATTATGATAATCACTACAATCCCCAGGGTGCCTGCTTTCCCCAAATGTTATTACTATATGTACGCCTTTGTGAATGGGAGATGTAGTCTTGTTTCTGAATGCTTTACGCGAAGGGTAATTCTCCTCAGGTGCGCGGGGCAATTATTGCTTTTGCCAGGGTTTGCATTCTTTTGTGCGAGTCTGAAGTAATTATAGCTCATTGCTCGATTAGTTTTTGGTCTGAGAGACTTTGTGCACATGAGAGCACATTTCATTTGGCACATTTTTAACACACAAACTCCTGCGTGTGTGTAAAGTCACATTCAAGCTGATTCTGACCTTTAAAATCAAGATCATGGTCACAGATACTGTTTATACCTGGTAATTGATGACACTTTTGAGATACATGGACCATTAATCGTTCTTATGTGCTCATACTGTTAAAGGATAAGTTCACCCAAAAATGAAAATTCTGTCATTCTCATTCTTGGGTGAACTTATCCTTTAAATTAGGAGTCTGTTTTTATGTTGGAGATTACAAAGAGTGGAATATTTGTGCCAGGTGACCACAAGTTGCCAGCAGTGACTACTCTTAAGTTACTATGTTATAGTAACCCTTGTGTAGCCTTGCATACCACAGCTGAGCAGCATCAGATCTGTATGAAACCCTGGTTGTAGCAGTGTTGCAAAGCCTGCTCGGCTCGGTTGTTCACATCAACCATAAACACAGGTCACTGCGTTGGTCTGAGGCGGTAGAGAGGTGGTTGGTGTGGCTGCAGTGATTATTACATTGTGGCTGGCTGCTACGTGTACTAAGTGTGTTTAATGAAACTGGCCGACTCACACAGATTATGGTTATGGTTTAACACTTGTGACAAAGACTTTGTTTTAGTTTAGCAATAAACATTATTGTCTAAAATGATTTCAGTGCACTGAAACAGTAAACTACACAGGAAATTGAATAGTTAGAAATTACCCGAAGAATCTTTTTCTGCCTTCTAATCTGAAATCTCTCCAGTTTACACAAGGGTTCTGGGGAAATTACGAAATAGAAATGACATGAACTTCAAAAATTCATCACAACATTAAGGCTTTATTATATTTAAGAAATGTTGACTGCAGCAGGCAGTGCAGAGTTGTGATGATTGATTCATTTTAAGCATAAATTCCAACATTCTCTGGTTCCAGCTCCTCAAATGGGAATACGTGCTGTTTTACTTTGAAGAGAATCAGTAAATATCTTTGGGTCTGGGACTAAGTACCTTGGATCGTTTCCTTCCTTTGTGTATATGAGTCATCTGTGAAGTAAATCGACCTCTTTAAAAAACAAAATTTTGTTTTCCTCCTTTTTTCAGCGGCAGGCTGCACGTTTGAAGAGGATTCAGACCCCAACCTGTGTGACTTCACCCAGGGAGAGGAGGACGACTTTGACTGGCTGCTGTTTCGGACGTACAGTTCACCTTATGCCAGCTCCGACCTCCTGCGTGGTGAGTGGTCCTCTCTCCTACAGCTCTGTATAAATCTCACACTGGAACACGGCATGTAAGAGTTTAGGGGGTTTAAGAACAGAAGCTATTTTTCAAGACACGCCAGCAGTTGGTGTGTGCTTCTGCTATTTTTTTTGTTTTGAGTCTGATAAATAAATGGACCTTTGTTTGTGGCCTGCATAAAAGAAATGTGCCTGTGTGCAAATCAGCCTTTACAGATGTCCGGCGTCCATTATGCATCAGCTCTAATGAAGCACTCACCCCCATTTTGTCTGCTTCCCGCTAACCCCAAGGATAATTTTATGTTAACCAGCCTCACAGGACTAATGGAAACCAGCATTTTCCTGCCATCATCCTCCCTACTGGTGGTTGCCAGAGGGAGATGGCATGCATAGTTTATAAGGCGCTCCTCCATCTCTGCATTAACAAATACCTACAGGGATCTGACAAAGAGAAGAGTGCTGTTTCAGCTTCTCAGCAGAAATATCGGTGGCAGCAGTGGGCTTTCTCTGCTGAAGCACTCTAACTGTGGAAACTTGCAGCATGATTAAGGAACCGAGCTCCCTCGGGTATAACCAATCAATCCATCATATGGTAATGAGAGTTCGACCGGTCCATGACAGAAACATGCATGGTACATGAGAGGGAGAGAAAGAACTTGCAAGTTTAATGGTGGCAGCTTGGAAGAAATGTTTGACATCATCTGACAAAGAAGAGAGGATTAATGTGGCAGATATAAAGCCAAGAGGAACATATGTAAAGATGACGGGATAACTGTAGATCAGTCGAAAAGAAACGTGTATCCTTCAGGGAATCCTTTTGTAAGATTTCGACTGGAGTAGCCTTCAAAAATGGTCAAAAACTTGCTGCAGGGATGAAGGGATTTATTATTAAAAGCTGCATGGTTGTGATTTTTATTTATAGGACTAAAATTCCTTCCTCACCGCAGGCATTTATCCAGATCCTGAACTTGATAAATCCCAAATTTTATCCTGAACTCTTACACCACACCTCCACATCATCAGCATTCGGGTGAGAATCTGCCTGCAGCCACCAGCCAATTCACGGCAGGCAATGGGATAATTAATACTTTTCCCTTCGGGTTTAATTAAAACTTACTGCCCTGGCATTTAAAGTGTTCTGGGGCCCTCGGTGGAGCAGACGAGCACAGGTGGAATGAAGCAGGTACTGTAATCTGCACATGACGAGGCGGCGTGAGAGGCTCTGAGCATCAACTCTCGATCGATCAGCTCTGAGAAGTGGGAGACAAATTCAGTTTAATTTATTATCTGCTCATCCTTCAGGCCCACGCTAGAAGCAGTGTATTACTCATGTTCTTCGTCTGATTGGTGTCATTTCATTGTGACAGCGGCGTTCCATCCTGACATTTTCACCGTGTTATTTCAGGTGGATAACCTTACTGCAGATATCGGCACAGGAAATGTTCCCTTTCTCTTTATTTTTTTCTCCCCTTCTCTCTGACTTAATCCCCCTGTGTCGAGTTCTAGCCATGTATCACATTGGACAGCCAAGGTGGGGGGATAACAAGAGTTTATGAGATAAGGCTATTTACATTGGACCAGTATTAACTTTGTGGGGCTGAGAAACTGGTGTCGAGGGGAGATTAGTAAACACAGCTGAGATAGCAGCAGCTTGTGGCTCCCAGGAGAAATTAGAGACCGCCGCTCCCATGAAAGAGAAAATGGACTTGAATAAAAAAAAGAAAAGAAGAAGATGGAATGCGGTGAGATCTTAATAAGAATGTCCCATTTTTTTTTATCACAGTCTCCTTTATTTTGAATTAGATAGGAGATGCCCGGTTGCTATTCATAATCTGGAGTTCTCTTGCCGTTTTAATGAACAAGTCAGGCTTGCAGGATGATGACCTTGTATGGAAGAATGTGTCTGCGTGTCAAGTGTACCTCATTTTCTGAAAGGGGGATTAATCAGCTTGAAAGTTCTGTGTCTGCTGCAATATTCATTATAGTGTATGAGTCAGGGTGGCCTTAAGGAACAAAAATCCATTAAAGTCTTAAACAAGCTTAAAGGGGCTATATGTAAGAATTTTAGATGGAAACGTCAAAAATCTGCTAAAAATGAGCAACAGAAAGTGAATAAACAACAGTTTCCACATGATGACGTCTTTGTGTTGTAGAGATATCCACAACAGTTAGCATTCTAACCAGCTAGCCCCGCCTGTCCCGGTCCAAAGCTCCTGTGCTAGCGGTGTAAACACTAACAGTCCTCTGGTGCCAAAGCTCCCAGTCTGGACAAGGACGTTACATTAAAACCTTGATACAGTGTTTGAGGCAGAGCCTCATTCATTAATATGAAAGCTGCTCAGTGGCGCATGAAGCCAAAATGGCTCGACTTCCCGGCTATGAAACATCATCGATCTTCCACGTTGTGTGGCCCATAGAGCGTGCGCCCACTGAGCCGGCTGACTTCTGGTTGAGCACCTGGCTAACTTGAATAGAGATACAATGATTTAATCTCGCAGCTCTTCTAGACTTTCCAAATTGTATTGGACCGAATGGCTCAAATTATGGAAGTTTAACAAGTAATGTCGTGCTGCTCAAAAAATTGTATCCACCATTTTAAAGTCGCATCTGTAACAGTGAAAGCTGTAAGCTTTTTGGGCCCCAGTGTATCATGTGACGTTGTAATTACACGGTTTGGTTTCAAAGCCAGGCGAGTCTGACCGCTATCTGCACAGCTAACTGAGCTTACTAGCTAAAGGCCAGTTATACTGCCCTCTATTTGTTTTGAGTATGAGTTTGGTGGCCAGTGTTACATATTGCACCTTTAAAACAGCTTACGTCAATAGATCTTGCTTTTCTTGTTCACCATATGTGTTGTTGTTTTCTAATTCTTATGAATCACCGGTCAAACATGTGGGACGTGATGTCCAGATGTTTCCAGAGAAACCACAAGTCGATTCAAAGCAGAACTTTTTCAGCTCTTAGGCATCAACAACAAACATCAGGTTCTTTTCAGCCCACCAGAAACAAGAAGGCATTTTGACTGTGCATGAGCCTGTTGCTGAAAGCTTGCAAAAATATGACAGTGTTCAATATCTCATCGTCATTTTAACCATATCATTTGTCTGTATTTTTGACTGGAATAAATTGACTGATGTGTCGCCACACACTCTGCCAATCTGCGTATAGCTGCCAGAATTACCGTAATCATCCAAACCCAGTGTAATTCTCCTGTTCAGGGTACGAAAATCAAGGAAACAACAACCTTTTCTTTTATTTACTGTTGTGCAACCCTGGTGTTTGAATGGGTGTAAAGGAGACATGAAGAGGTGGAAAAGGCAATTAAAACTGGTAACAGTCTGCTGAGGAACTAGTCATTGGTAAGTGCCACACAGAGCCTTTCTTTGAGCGCAGGTAGTAACAAGTAATTTTCGACCCATGTTCCTCCTGTTGACAATGATCCCTGAGTATTAATTAAATTAAAATAGTTTCCTGGCCCCAGGTAATGTTCCTGTGCTGAAAAGTATAAAGAAGTATAAAAACACACCACCTGAAGTGTAACTACATGACTAAAGTGGCTGCATTGAAAAATAAAATGTCTTCAAGGGTGGATTTTTCCTTTTAGAAAGAATACTCCACCACTTTTGCATTCGTTGGACTCATTATGGATGGTTTAAAAATAAGGTAGTAAAATAGATGCAGCAGAAGCAGAGATTTATAATGTGTCTTTTTTATTCCAGTCCTTCCTTCCTTCTCCCTGACAATCACATTAGCCAGAATACAACCCTTCTACCAACAGTTCGGTCAGAGATTTGGGTGTGTTACCGTTAATGCAGCCTTGAGTCGCTAGCTTCTAGCAGAGATGAGGAGCAGGCTACAGAGGTCTGCTAATCTCACTTCTTTCTGAGTCTGCACCCCAAGATTTTTTTCTCCCTCTGGAGCCAGAAAAGGCATTATTCAACTTTGTTTTTCTTTCTTTCTTTCTTTCTTTCTTTCTTTCTTTCTTTCTTTCTTTTTTTCCACACATAAATTCATGCTTTCAAAACACTTAGATGTGTAAAATTGGTGCACTTTCCCTTAAAGGAGACCTATTATTCTTTTTCGTTTTTTTTCCCTTTCCTTCACTGTGTTATATGCTGTAGCTTCTTTGTGCATGTAAAATGTCTTGAAAGTTAAAAAGCCCAAACAGGAGCTCCTCTCTCCCACAGAAAAAAACTTCTGAAGTGCCTGAAACACCTCGTCAGAAGTCCCTCCTTTAATTCTGTGACTTCTGACATCACACCACAACACCATGTCACACATTTGCATAATTTACTGAAGCTAACTGGAGGCTGAAAACACCGCAGAGCCGATCGGAGACACGGTGAGCGGTGCTGGCTCAGGCGTGTGTGAGCTGACCAATCAGAGGAGACTGGGAATGCAGGAGGGAGCCTTAAAGAGACAGGAGCTAAATCAGAGCGTCTCAGACAGAGGGGGACAGTATGAGACAGTTTGAGAAAACTGATTCTGATTTTGAGCATTAAAATAATCAATATTAGTAACCCCTCCCAAAAAATGGGAACCTGAAAACTAGCATCATATGTCTCTTAAGTTAAATGCTCAGTAAATGTAACACCTACCGAAATGCTCACGATTCAATCCTCCATGCGAGGTGTTCGTTCTTGTTGAAGTGCCACTGAGCACGCAAACCTCGCTCAGTTGTCAGCCTCAGCAGCCATACAAACAGTGTCTCTTGGATGTGCAGAAATGGGGGCTTTAGTTTCCAGCTGAGTCATACAGGAATTCACTGACAGCTCAGGAAAAGACTGTTAAAATATGCTCCTGCTCCTTTTTCTCTCCATGTGTTTTGCATGCTAATCTTGTAAATCCTCCTCTCTCCTTATCTTCTTTTTAGTAAATGTCTCCTGTGCTGTCCAGTGGCATACACACACACACACACACACACACACACACACACACACACACACACACACACACACACACACACACACACACACACACACACACACACACGCATACACACACACACACACACACACACACAGCGAAGGTAACTTTTAAAAATAGGCTCTGCCGCAGGCTAGAATCCGACTCCATCTGTGTGTTTGTACACCTTGCAACAAGCTACAAAGTCAATTGATTGGTTGTTTTATTAGCTACTAGCACAATAGATCCTTAAATAAATGCCCACAGGCATTTTGAATGGACAGTTGGAGGGGACTTCAGCTGTAAGGAAGGTTAAGACTGACATGATGCGTAGTTCTGAGCATTGTCCCAGGGTCAGAGCCTGGTCAATTGGCACACACTGTAGCAGCAGGCTCAATGACGACCTTAACAAAGCTAATACACACCGTCATACTAACAGACAGTCGTCCATCTGTATCTCCAGCAGTCGGATGCGGAGGACGATGTCATATCTCCCGGCCTTTACTATCTGTCACCTCTCACCCCTGCCTGGCCCCCGGCGCACACCATGGACCAGCTGCACATGAGTGCGTGTGTGTCATTGGCGGCGACCCGAGATTCAACCGCGCCTGTGAAAAGATGAGGCAGAGCGAGGAGACAGATACATCTGCTGTAGGAGACGTGTTGTTATCTGAGCTGACCAGCCATCCTCACTGGTTTAATACCCTATTACACTGCCCTCCTCCACCTTTCCCTGCCGGCAGTCTGCTTTCGCCATATACTGTATATACTATATAGTTACACCATCCTATTTTAAAGGTCTCTATTTATTGTAGATTGAACATTCAGTTAGTTTTGCTCTTATAGCTCTGTGCATTTGTAGACAGATAATATACTTGACTTGCAGGGAAAATGGTTGCAATAGATAATCTGCAGATAGTTTATTTTATTCCAGGAGACGACAGGTGCTATTCAATAGACTTTTTGCATTGTAGCAGTACAATATGTTACAGATATCAGTCTGTCGGTATTAATTTTAATAGTTGGGACCTCTGCAAATGATTTAAAGCCGCCATTCCCAAACTTAAGAATGACCTGGCCCTATTTGTGATCAGAAAATCTTCTGGGACCCGCCCACACTTTTAATCACAACTCTAATTAACACGAGTCTAAGAAGTATTTCCTTCAAAAGCATTTTAGCTTATAAACAGAACAACTGTGAACGCAGACCTAAGGCAATGCAGTGTAAATTAATAATCCATCCACCTACACATAACAATTTGTAAACTTGAATATCTTTCAGCACATGCAGTTACAATTCCCCATCACTGACACAATATAAGATTTGTTCTGATGTTACATCAAAGACTGTTCCTCAGTCAAACAATGTTGCCCGCCTGTTAGAATTGTGTTTCCTGCAATACCACCCAGCGGTGCGGGTTAAGAAGGAAACAGACTTTAACACAACACTGCATAAAAATAGGTCAGATAAATAAAGCATAACGTGTAATTTAACTCCCTTGTTTTATTAGTTCTGATCACTTTTTAAAAATGTATTGTTAAGGACCTTGTGCCGCCCACCTAGCGTACCTTCACGGTCATCCAGTGGGCCTTTGGGAATCACTGTTTTAAGGGAAAAAACTAATTTATATAATTAATATAGAAATCTAATATTTCTGTCCAATATCGCAATTGCAATTTGAATTAGTGTTTATTTGCAACACATTAAACTAAAAGCCTGCATTCAGGATTAATTCAGTATTGAAGGGGCACTATGTAGTTTTGGAAAAGAAATTCAAAATCAGAATTTTAATATTTAGAGTATCAATGAGGTAATAATACAAATTCAGAAATATTTATTTTTTCCATAACTGAATAAACAAGCTGCTCTCAGAGGAAAATAAGGGCCCCAGAAAACTGTTTGAAGCTAGAAAGGTGGAACAGAAAGTAAAACAATGTGAAATTATGTTGTCCTTTAAGGTCAGTTTGTTTATTCAGTTTATTCAGTCATGAGTTTGTTTTTGTAGTTTGTTTAGGCATTAAAAAACATCAATCAATAAAGATCTTTCTGTTCTGATTAAAATTCCTGCTCCAAAATGACATAGTGCACCTTTAATCTAGTGGTGATTATACCCAGCACAATCACAACCTTATCTTGTGTCTACATAAATATACCAATCAGCCACCTAAGGGGGCGATAAAATAATGAACCCAAATGCAGCTACCACAAGGAAGCCAGAAAATTAGGTGAGGTCTTTAATTGCACGAAACTGGGAGATGATGGGGCTGGGAGGAGCAGATCCAGGGATGGTACTTGGCTGAAGGTGGGTCTGAAGCAAAGTGGCAGGAATAGTGAACGAGCAGCAGGCTTGGCAGGCGAGGAGGATAAGGCAGGGCCAGAGTCAGGGGAGACAGGATGAGGAGGAGACGGAAAAACAAGGTTACTCACAGGCGAAAAAGAGCACTGAATAACAACAGGGCTTGAACGTGGCTGCACTGATGGAAGTAGATGCGACAGACTGGCAGGGTGGAGATGGCAGAGGGCAGAGTATTTGAAGAGGTCTTGATGATGAAGATGACTCTGGCACACCTGCAGACAGTCACACCAGCGAGAGAGACAGAGAGCTGGTCCAAGGCAGACAGGTTACTGGGGGACAGCAGATGTAACACCGCCACATTAAATAATAATACTGATATTGATCATTGCAATCATTATTCATTACAATGCAATGTTCTGCTGGGAAACTGTGGGTCCACAACCCATCCAAACACAGCTGCAGACAAAGTAGACCTCCTCATGGCGGGACAATGTGCCGTGTCATACTGCATAACACTGCTCAGGTTCGGCCCGAAGAACCTGGCCCCCAAATTTATAAGATCCCAATCCGATCGAGCATCTGTCGATCCATGGATCCAACACCACAGGACACCCCCAGATGTCCTGTGTCCGTGCCTTGATGGGACAGACCTAAGTCCGATCCATGACTTGTTCTGCCAGCTCGATCTTAATAAAAGTTACGTAATGACCTAAGCAATGTATCAGCTTTGACGGGAAAGCTTGGCTTCAAGGCTAAAACTCTGCGATCATGAATGAAATTAGAGTTGAGATAAAGTAGTCTGTTGTTTATTTTCAGGGACGGTCTTGCAGCTTGTCCATGAAGAGAGAAGGGACCATTTAACATCTATATTTATCATTTAGCTCGGGTTACAGAGGACAATTGCTCCCTTGAAGAGAGTTGTGTCCGGTTGAGCTGTTGATGAGTCTGCAGGGTTTTCTTCCAGCCAAACGTTCCTCCAGCTGATTTCATTACTTAACACACCTTCAGAACTAATTAGCGAAATCAATCGGCTGCTCTGGTATTTGTTGGGAAAACAAATACACCTGCACCTTTCCACCGCTCAGTCCCGGACACCAGTGGCTCGCAGGAATAATTATGTGTGCTTATGTCTCATTACTTCAAGGCAAAGAAGATCATATTTATCGATCACTGATGTATTATATAAATGTCTGAAAGCTCTGTCTACTTAAACCATCTCAGAAATGCCCGTCACTGCACAGAAGCTTTTAGAATATAGCAAATTAATAGTATTGTTATTCAGGGAGGTGACCATCAGCTCCCCCTTTATGCTTTCTCAACAAGGTAATTAGGAATCATTGATGTGAATGATAGACACTTTTGGGAATGGCTGCCAGAGCAGGCGAACTGGTATATACTCTGCGACCATTTCTTTAGTTCTGTGTTTCACTCACCCACACACAGACACCCAGGTGATAGGTAGGCTAAGCTAATGCAGCCTCCGTTTGGCTGTAGCTTCCGTCTAATTAGTGTCACTTTAGAGGGACAGCTAGAGGGCTTTTAAGTGTAAGGTTGCCAGTTTAACAGTGTAATTGAGGCTCAGGCTGCACACTCAGGATCGTAGCCAAATAGACTTACTAGGTGAATCACCTTAACTCAGGTGAGATGAAGTGGCTGGTCACTTGAAGCATAATGGTTCAGCTCATGAAAAAGGCCGTGTGGGTGACAACTGCAATTAAGCTGGAGCATCTTTGCTGCATGTTGGATTTTGCTCACACATAATTGGCCCTGTTTGACATACTCGAGAGGCGGGAGATTTGTTGTTTATCTTGTGCTTTAAACAATTTCAGCGCTCTTTGTAGAGGAATGAAAAGTAAAGCCAGCTGAAGCGGAGGGTCACAACATTCACAGGTGTAGCTCACATTTCTGTTAGGGAAAATGTTCCAATTATAATATAAGAGTTTTTTTTTAGTTTTTTTTTTTACAAGTTTTCACAATTGAACAATTACATTTGTCTGTAGATTAGGAAAATGTACAGCTCTCCGTTTATTAAAGGAGACATATGCTAATTTTAAGGTTCATAATTATATTTTGAGTTACTACTAGAATAGGTTTACATGCTTAAATGCTCAAAAACACACTTCAGTTTTCTCATACTGTCCAGTGCTGCAGCGCTGTATTCCCCCTCTGTCTGAAACGCTCTGTTTTAACTCCTGTCTCTTTTTGACCTTGTTAACTCTCAAGATCTTTTACATACACAAGAACCTATACAACATACTGAAAATAAGCAATCTTAAATCTTTGTGAACCCTTTTGGGTAAAATCAGCCCTGTTGGGCTGTACTTGTGAGGCACATTGAGCTAAATGCCAATGTCAGAAAGGTCACAAAGACAATGCTAACATGCTGATATTTATCAGGATTAATATTTACTCGCTTATTTCAGCATGTTAGCATGCTAATATTGCCTAATTAGTACTAACCAGTAAGTACAATCGAGGCTGATGGAATTTGGTCATAAACCAAACTATTGGACACACTGACATTTTGACTTGATGGTGCTACTATAGTAAAAGGTCACAAAAGTTATTACAAGTCAACCCGAGGGCTGCATTAATATCTGTACTTACCAAGATTGAATGCCAATGCATCCAACAGTTGTTGAAACTTGTGGGGCGATGGCAGCCAAAAGTAAAGAGGATCAACAGAATCATGAGGATTCATCATCTGGGAACTATGAATGACTTTAGAAATTCAATTTCGTGCCAGTCCATTTAGTAGATGTTGAGATATATCGCTGGATAACTGAAAAGTTTTTACCTGCACCAATGTCAGGGGATGATCAAACTCATCCTCTGGGTACAATGAATGTCCGTTCAAAATTTCATGGCAGCCCATCCAGTGATTGTTGAGACATTAAAGTAAAAATCAGCATGAATAAAAAAACAAATATTGTGCCAGTCCATTTAATAGTTGTTGAGCTATCTCTGTCAGAGATACCATATTCACACTGCGACCATCTCCCTCTGGCATCATGCTCAGGGTGGGATGCTCAAATCTCATACTGCTTGTGTTCCAGCTTGCAAGTCGTATAAATGGAGGGAATCTGACAAGTTGTTATCATTTCACTGCTTCCTGACTCATCAGCAACTTAAAAGTTGATGGATAGTTAACATCTGGAGAACACCAGGCACCTGATTGGTTCAAATATGTGGTTTTACCTTGAAATATGGCTTGAATTACCTCCGGATTTTCACTATGTCTTTTAAGTCCCAATAAGAAGTGGTGAAATGATAACAATTCGTCAGATTTCCTGCGTTTATAGGACTTGCAACCTGGAACACAGCACTAGGCTGAGACATTTTAGCTTCCCAGCCTGTGCATGATGACGGAGGAAGATGGCAGCAGTGTGAATATGGTCTATAGAGCCATACGCCGCTTAAAAGTATGATGGTCAACTTAAGAACGAGATTGTGTTTTCATTATTACAGATAAACTGACCTTACTGACATATAAGAAACGCAAAAAACATTTAGATTTGTGCATCAAGTCACAATTTCTATTATTAATAAATATTTCTTACAGCTTCTAATGTGTGTGGAGATAATATTGATTTGCAGTGTAAGCCCAGAGCACAGAGTTTTAGTCACAGCGATGCTCACAAAACTGCCCACACTTAATCGTTAATCCAACTCAGGCTATCTGTGACTTTCTCAGTAAGCAAAAAAGCATCTTTGTGAATCAAATGTGAACACTTGAATTACGTTTCTACTCCCGCCTGCTGACTTGAAACATGTTCTTCAAACACTCGAAGTTGTCTTTCTTCTTCTGATACCCTCCTCTTTTCTGCTAATCACACACACCCTCTTTGGTGATCGTGAGATTGGAATACGCTTTGTATGTGTGCCTGGTGTGGATAGTTTTAGTATGTGCACTTGGATATTTCCCAACCTCTGTGCACTCTGCCGCTCCTCTGGGCCCACACTTCGCTCCAGCTATCTCTGAATTTTCACAGATCACAGGCTTGTGGGCCTTGGCAAGTTGTGTGAAATGAGATTCTAAGTATTTCTTAAAATTCTCTCTGTATAAAGGCCTGCATTTAGCTTTCTCAATATACATGAATTAGAAATGTTGGAGCAAATGTGCAGAGAAGTAAAAGTTGTGCATTTATTATTTCCACAATTCATGATTTCAATCAAATCTGAGCTAAATTAGTTTTAGCTGAGGGGAGAGCGTCTCTGATCTTTCGTGAGTTCTTGAACACAGACAGATGAGATGTCAGAACAAAATGTATGCAGATTTGTTACTTTGATAACATTTCATTAATTTAAAAACTGTTCAGATTCTTGACAGCTCTCATGGCTCATTTTTCGCTCACAGCGCAACAGTTAAAGATCCCCAATCTGTACTTATTTTCTTACTTTCAGCTTTTTTTTTTTTTTGCAATTTATCATGAACTTAACAACTTTGAACCAAAATGTGCGCTGATTGATTACAACTTGATCGTGGAAACAGTTTTCCCCCAGGCGTCAGCAGTCCAGAGACCATGTAGTATCTAATTTCCGTTAAGAGTTTGATGCATTTGCATTGCAGTTTTTGCACGAGCACTAAGCAACATGACAAACACTGGACTTAGGTTGTAGTTTGTGGAACTTCATCGTCATCTGTGAGTTGGATCAAGCATTGTAATCAAGTATTGGTCAGATTTATATCATTGACATGACATTGTTGGGTCGTTGGGTTGTTCTTCCATCCGTCCCATTCTTGTCAATGCAATATATCAAAAACGTCTTTACGGAATTGATTCAAATTTAGCACAAACGTCCACTTGGACTCGAGGATGATCCGGATTAGATTTTTGGTGGTCAAAGGTCAAAGGTTAACTTTGCTTTTACGTCATAATGTTCTGCAAAAGATGTTCTCCTCATTATCCAGTAGCTCAGGAACAACAACTGCAAAGCATTAATTCTACTTTTCAAGTATCTTCTGACTCATTTTCAGCAGTTGAATCACTCTGTACAGCACCTTTGAATAGATTGTGTCCAATAGATAAATGTAAACTTTAAAACATATAACAGACACAGAGTGCTTATCAGTAAATCAAGTGTTAATAAACACAAATGTCCAAATTTCTCAGCCAGTAAAGGCAGAATATACAGCTGCCAAGGTTTTGTGCAGTCCTAGTGATTACATTCATTTTGGATGGTTCAACAAATCACAATTAACACACAAACATAATGTTGACTATATCGAATATTTGCCATATTGACAGTCTTTCCCTGAAGTGTAAACTGGAACTTTTAGTTAGAGTCCTGGTTCCACAAAATGTGTAAAACATAAATAAAACAGAACGTGTTAATTAACTCCGCAAGGAGGTTATGTTTTCACCCGTGTGAAAACTACTGAACATTTTCCATGAATCTTCAGGCGTATTTAGGTGGCTGGTATCAATGAGTGAGTACATTTCATGGGGATCCTCATAAATATATTATAATATATTAAATATGTTTTCACAGAGAGTAGTCTTTTTTCAGTCACTATGCGATTACAAATATGGATAGAAACCTGCAACTACCACCACTGTGCAGCTGAGATCACAGGGATTCAGAAAGGTACCAACGGTTTTAACCTATGCTGATTTTGATCCAGATCTGTGGGGAGACTAAACCAGACTATACTCAGCAGCTGAACGTTTTTGCAAGCGTTTTAAATCTTATACCCATTGAGATCTGCTCAAATTATGGTTCAGCAGTCGGCTGGTTTAAAATTTAGAGTGATAATGTAGTGTCCGCCCGTCCATCCCATTCTTGTGCACGCGATATCTCAAGAACGCCTTGAGGGAATTTCTTCAAATTTGGTACAAGTATTCACTATGACTCAAGGATGAACTAAATCGATTTTGGAGGTCAAAGGTGAAGGCCCCTGTGACCTCACAAAACACGTTTTTGGCCATTATTCAACACCACAGCTCAGGAACAGCAGCTGGACTGGTGCGGGGAGACATACAGCCCAGGGTTGTTGACATATACTCAATGGAATACTTAATTTTACCTCATCAACTTAATTGATTTTTATCAATATATGCTTATTCTGAATTTGATGCCAGCAACATGTTTCAAACAAAAAAAAGGACTGTGAAAGTTGTTGAACATTCGACAGGTAAAGCGGTTCGTTGGTAGCAGGTGATAGTATCATTATTGGGTATAAAAGAAGCATCCTTGAAAGGCTCAGTCACTCACAACCATGGATGCAGCGAGGTTCAATACTTTTTGAAACGCATGATTGTATAAAGAATGTTACTCTATGGGCTCAGGGACACTTGAAAAAAAACCCTATCTTTTCAGAACATAATTCAAGTCTTTCAGGAATTTCCCAATATCAACATGATCTTCAGCAGTTGGATTTTGGTAATTAAAAATCAGCTGCTTCAGCAGTGGTTGAGTGCACATACCCGACTTTATGCTGACAATGATGACACGGTACAATTAACACAGTGGAAACTCCCATATGGTGCAGAAAGAAAACAGAAAAAGGCAAATAAGGACACGTAAGGGAGGGGAGAGCACATTAGCTGCGTGAATGGTAAAGGGGTGGGTACGGATGTAGGAGCTTCATTAGATAACAGGAAGTTCTACTCAGAACAATGCTCATGTTAATGTCGTCTATGTAAAAGTGCTGCAGGTTCTTAATATAAAAGTTAGTTCAACACTTGAGTTTATTAAATTTCCAGACAGAAGCAGACCCTTCTGACACGGTACTCATTTCTCTATGGCATCTGAATGCTGCACACATTATTGCTGACTTGCTATTTGAATGGCATTACTCCAGCATACGCTTTATTTCATTGTCAGGTTGAAATGTTGTATTGTTCTCCTGTGGGAGTGTCGAGTCACCGATATCTGCATATAGTCATATAGTTGCGGTGCCCTGTATCCCTCAGGGGGCCTAATTCACACTTCAGAGGTCCCACTGGGAAAACTGGTTGTGCTGTGAAGGATTCACAAAATGGCTTCAACGGCACACCAGCTCTTCCAAAGCATCCGTGTAACCATGAGCTCACAGTTTAAATTTCACAGCCATAAAGCACCTGATAACAATTCTGTTTGACGTAGAAAAACATCCCTGATGCTTTGTTTTAAAACACAATCCTCTTAAAAGTAACTATCTGTTCCATATTTATATCAGCTGTCACTGTGGCTGAGGAGGTGATGGATGCATCATTTAGTAGTGAAACTGCAGTGTATGCTTTAAGCATCCTCACCATAATCGGGGTGAAAAGAGCCAGATAATGGGGAAGATAAACGTCCCTGCAAACGGCATGAGCAGAATTTGTATGCAGCCATTGATTCTCTGCTGCGAGACTTAATGATTTCAGTGTATTTCCTCTGCAGACATAGTGGGTGGCAATCCAGCTGCCAGGAGGGGTTCTGAGTGTACATCTTTTTTTTTTTTGTTGGAATAATATTGATCTGAGATGCAGGATCCTCTCGAGTTGGCATCTGGTTGGAGTGCCAAGAGGGTCCTTCAGGTAATAAAGAGTGGGGACAAAACATTTTATTCTTCTTCTTTATGTTCTCTCTTAATCTCCCATCCCGAGCCGTCGTTCTATCTCGCTCACACTCTTCCTCTCAGGTGCAATTTAATTCAGTAGTGTTACCATAATAACTCTTGTCGTGCATAACGCTCAGTCAGTAATTGATATGTAGGCGCTGCTTCTGGGTGGAGCCATTTGCATTAAATCGTGTTAACTGATATGATAATGAATGTGAAAGGCCTGATGCAAGCAGAATGACTAACCAGAGATGGATGGCTATTTGAATTATACACAATAAGTAATATATTATATCAGGTCTCAGGGGTCCAAGGCTCGTTCTGCATTTGCTGCCTGTCTTTTAGTGGGATCGGCCCGCGCTGCCAGGATATAAATAGTCCGTATCACATCTGGCATCTCCTTCTTTATCTTCCTACCGTCCTCATTCTCCTTACTATTCTTAATATGTGATGAGGAGAGTGCTAGAAATATGTGGAAATAGATGGTAGAAGTGAGACTTAATAAAACATATTCTGAGACGCGTTAGGATGGTGATATATTAGGCATTTACTCTAACAGATAATGATGTAAGTGACAAAAATGTCTGTAAGGTGTCTGCCAGTCTGTTTAGTATGCTGTCCATCTCCGTGCCTTTAACCAGACTGCCGACAATTAGCTTCTCAAGCTTCACCAAACATTATTATTCTCCATTAGCACACATAAAAGGCAAAAAGTTATTACTTTATGAAGGGCGTGGAAGAAGAAGGGACTGAAACAAAGATGAATTAGCTGCGGTGAAGTCATTGACTTTGTAAAAATTTAGATGAATCTTTTTGTTCAAAGCATCATCGTTCTTAAATCATTAGAAGTCTTTCAATGGTTGATTCAACAGCCTCTGAAATGAGCGTTCTGAGGAGTGCCTTGTGTGCTTTTATGGCTTCTGTACATTTGATTCCCCTCTCACAGTCCCAGCCATTACTGTTTTTACTGCCACCATCAAATCTTTTCAGCGTACCTCCTACCTTCAGAAATATCGATTGCAATTAAAGAGTGTGAATGGCATGAAAAAAAAAAAAAACCTCGACCGTTTTTTGCCGCCGTGATCAAAATGTGGCTGCAGACGTCGACACTGGCCACAGCTTGAAGCCTTGAGTATTTTTAGCATAACACAAAACATGAGAGACGCAGGCGAGGTAGCTCGATTGTGGCATTGCGGCCCGCCCTGCTTTCTCTGTGTTGTTTGTAATCGCAGTGAAGAGCATGTCCCTCCGAGGAACACTCCCAGGTTGTTACGACTAATGACTGCTGGGGGTTCTCCAGGAGGAGCTGTCTCACAGCGTTTGCTCACATATTAATATCAGACGATGGGAACGAGGGCGATGGCACAGCAACACATGCGTGAATAAACTTGGCACGGGCACTCGGATGCACACATACAGTTTGCTGACTTACTGTATGTTTTGCATATACAGTAATTGGAAACGAGCTCTGAGAATCAGCCGCTTTGCCTGCGTGTCAGTTTATGATAGTTTTGAGGCGATGCCATAAAATGAAATCTGGAAGCTCTGCATCAGTTTTATTGTGACAGTACAATTATGAAGTTCCAGCTCCCACTGCTATGTGGGCTGCTTCCTTGTCACCTTGCTAAGGGCCATGCTCTCTAAAGGGAGCAATAGAAAAAGCCATAATCATAACTTCAGTGGAAACTCATATTCTTTTATACGCTTTGCTTGTAATGTTTTTCATTGCAGAGAAAACAGGGAATTTCAGAATCCAACTTGTGGGAAACATAACATTTCAAAGCCCCGTCTCATGGTTCCTGCAGGGAGGCGAAGCCGCTCCTCTCATCTTCTGATGTGTTCTCTTTGAGGTGGCAGGGACGGTCTGCGATACTCAGCTGGATGCCCCTTACACGGCTGCAAAACGCTCCCACAGACAGCTGCGGGATTTGCACATCGCTTAACCTAATTTATTTGAGGCCTCTTTGGGAGCAGAGGAGTTGTCCCAGCTCAGGATCACATGCACCTATTTTTACACACACACACACACACACACACACACACACACACACACACACACACACACACACACACACACACACACACACAAACACACTCACTTTCCGTTCCGTCGGGTCTCAGGCTGTCCTCAAACTGCACATTTGCACCTGCATCTCAGCTCATCTCTCACTCGTCTGCTCACTCCCCGGCCTTCTCCTCTTCGAGTTTTATTTCACACCCAGCTGTGACATGATATCGAGAATGAGATGACATGGCAGTTCAGTTGCTGAGCTTTGGTTGGTGAATTATAAATGCCTACTCACACAGACAAATCTGGAGTGCTAGACTGCGATCTTGCCTGCAATTCTCCAGAGGGGGCGAGCTGTCTGTGGCAGCAGCCAAACACCAGCTCCTGATGTCCCAACCTGCGCTCATCGCTGCAGGCGTGTACGCCTCTGGGTGCGATGTGTCGTTTTTTATTTACTCAGATGTCTCAAGACGAGGTGTACCTGCTCAGTTCAACTTCAGTCCCTCACTCTCCTCGTAGTCCTGTCCTCTCTTACCCCGTGTCGAGAAAAGTTCTTTCAAAAACACACAAAGCCAAACTTGCTGCAGAATACAGCCAATTAGAGACTAATCTAACGATGCACAACAATTTCCGCAATGCACTGGCCTATCTTTTTTAATTGAATTAGGAGGGGAGCAAAATAAAGCTCAAATTCCCCCCCGCATTTCTCGGCGCTTGATTACAGAAAGCACAGACTGTTAAAAACTCCGGCGGCTGGGTCAGAGTCGTGCTATTTCCTGCTACGATTAGAGGGCCAGATAACCAAGATTTATTAGGCAAACATCCCGACAATTAATTAGGAAGCGGGGCTAGACTAATCCTGTTTCCACGGGCTTTAGCGGGTCGAAGCTCCTTACACTACCAAGAGGAGCAGGGGAACACTTCAAAGAGGAGGCGAATGAGGGAAAGGCTTAAATCAGCTCCCACATATAAGCGTGTGTGTTGGTACAGTATAATTACTGTGTCTAGCGCCTGTGTTTGTGCACGAGTGTGTGTTAGAATAACACCCTGCAGGAGATATGCTTTGTGTATATGGATGGACACATGCCTTGTTGTTTACAGTGGCAGGGTGTAGCTGCAAATCCTCCCTCTGACGTCTTAAGCGTGGAGGTTTAGCCCAGTCCCCAGTTCAAAGGCTCGTCTCTAATGCAGCTGGCTTTCAGGCTCGCCCTTCTTTTTTTTTCTTCTCCTTCTCCTTCTCCTCCCCCTGTGGCTCAGCCCGGCTCCATCTCATGGAGACCTCGTGCCCTGGGAGGCTTGGCAGGTCGCAGCACCACACAGAAATGTACAGTCTGCTCTCTTTGTTCGAGGCATGCTTGCCATTTGGTCTCACAAGACCTCGGGCTCGTTCGACGCAACACACACCAGCAAGCAGATGGTTGAGAAGCTTTGCTTCGGTCATTAGCAAGCCATCTACTTTGGGACTGGTGCTATTTTTTTTTTTTTAATCACAAAAAGTCGAGCTAAAGCTGTAGCGGAATTCATCTGAAGGATCTCTCTATGTGGCAGCAGTTTAGAGTTTAACTGAGGTATATTTGAAGGGCTTATTATGCACTGAGTGGAAGTAAAGTGATACCTGAGCATATGGTGCAAAATCCTCGAGGAAATATGAGTTTGCTGTCGTTATGACCCACAACAGTTGATGGACAAATCACAGACATGAGTGCCGAATCACAAACTCACTCCTCACTCTGAAAATTAGCGCATAAACCTTTCATAAAATTTACGGCTTCACGACCTGAGCGTCCACATCCTCAGCTCGGTCCCTGTCAGACTTGTGTTACCTCAGGTTTAAACACACAGATTCATTCTTCATTCCACCGTCTCTCCAAATATAAATAATCCTTCTAGTTAATGTTAGACTCTACCTCACTGAGAGACTGGAGAGAATTAATTATACATTTTGAATAAACAGTACAACTCCGCTGTTCTCACATGACATTTTATATTTTAATTTCCTCTTCATCTCGTGCAGCCAGATTTATATTCATGAAAAGATGTTAAAACAAGTGTCTACATGACATTTGCCGAATTATATGCATATTTCCACAAGATGCGATGGTGAAATAGTGTATCTTAAGCTCTCCTCATGAAGTAGTAGTAGCATAGAAGTCCTGGAAACGTCCTTGTGGCGAGGAAGTCTCCAGAGAGGCTGAGAAGGGGGAATACAGCTCTTTGGACTGCGCGGCACAGGTGTAAATGTGAAGTAAAAGGAACCACATATGTGTAGGTGTTCACTTGAAAAAGCACATACTCTAAGTGCTCAGCAAACCTCCTACGGATAAAACAAGGTTAAAAACAACTTCTTTGAGCACAAGGTAGCTCTCTGCCCGTGCACCTGTTCAAACCTGTGAAACTGAGGCCTTTCATGCCTTAACAAAGTTATTTCTGAGCACTGTCTTGGCTGCGTATACTGTAGAGTCAGCCTGTGGATCCTTCGGTCTCCGTCCATCTGGCTCTATTGTTGATTGCAGACAGACTGGCTGATGAGCGCAGCCTGGATGTAGAAGGCAGAAATAGGGCCCTGAGCTCGCAGGAGCTCCCTTAGGCTGGGTCTTGGCAGGGCTTTTCAGAGCTGCTCTCTCGCAAACCCTCTGAAAGCGAGCACAGCAGTCTCTACGGTTGCCTAATGGCCATGCTGCTGCTCTTCAGAGTTTGGCAGTTGACAGTTTCTGATCCTTTTTAAGCAAGAGATAAAGCCCTGGCAGACAACGAGGAGCGGAGTCTGAGTTGTCCGTGGAGACTTAAAAACTAGGAGAGTTTGGGGAAAAAAAAGGTTTTGTGTGCTGTGATTTATTGATTATTCCAAAGTGAGCTTTGTAAAAACCACAGCGTCTTCCCAGAAATGCCCGAGATGGCTACGCCGACATTTTGTACATTTATCACTTTGCGAAGTTTGCTTGCACGAAATTCCCTCACGGCTTGCTGACAACAGAAACCAGATCCTCAGACTACTGACAGAACAAGAGGAATGCAATATACTCGTGTTCAGAAGTCTTCTGATTTCTCTGCGGGCTGTTTTACGAACACGCTGTATCACCAAAATGCAGGTTAAGTACATCACTGTTTGTTTCACCATGCGTTGCGCACATATCCAGTCCAAGAGGCGAGTGGCACGCTGGAGGACAGACATCCCAACACTGGACCATGCCTAGCCCATCATCTGTGACCAGCTGTGATTAATTCCCTCAAGGTGCACAGATAAAAGAGAAGGAAATAGAGAAAAAATTGAATTCAATCTTGGGAGAAGAATATTAAATAATAAAACTGGAAGGAAAGCAGAAGGGCGGCAGATTACATCCAACGGAGGGAGGAGAAGGCAAGGAAGTCATGAGGAATATCCAGTCCAGATTTGTTTTCCCTGTGTCTGTTTTAATCACTCTTCATTGTATTTAGCGTGCACAGTTGCGTACCTAAGGCAGTGTGCTGAAAACAAAGGCTCAGCGAGTACTTGGCTGTGCCGCTTTGCCGCCTTACTACATTTTTTCTTTTTTTGTGTGTTTTTTTTCTGAAGGTTTTTCTTCCTCTCTCACAGTCTCGTTGTCAGGACGAGGATGTCACACCGCAGACAGGCACCACAAAGAGGGCCAGAGAAAAAAAAAAATGCTCTCAGCCAGCAGAGGTAGTAATCGATGGGACGTTAAACAAAAACAGAGGAAGAAAGGCACACTTTCTGCCAAGCTGTGGAAGACAGAAACCACTTTCATGGTGGAGGGGAAAGAAAGCCTCGACTGGCTCAGCTTTTCTGTTGTATACAGACAGTTTTTTTTTTTTTTTTTGCAGCAGTAGTGGAGAAAAGTGATATGAGAGCAAAATGTGGCGTCTTTTGTTTAAAACATGGCGCCGTAATTAGTCGTCACAGTTTCCATACTATTTCATTATGTTGCCACAGAGCCACGGAGACACACAGCAGGTGTTTGTTTCCAAACAACAGGCATTTCTCATCGAGTGACAGCCACAGTCACTGAGCAGCACTTATGGCACTTTGCTGCATTTGTTGATTTGCATAAAAAAAATCTCGAGATTACTAAAGTATGAATATTGAATTGAGTGCTCATCTCTTCCAGCTGGATATCATTGGCTGGTGTTTACTGGCAGCGCAGTGGTTTAACTGGTTAATGCTGTCTGTTCACTGTAAGGGTTCAAACCTCAGCTTTCTGTGTGGCGTTTTCTACCATGTTTTTGTGGTTAAAACTCGTCACAAAAGACCCGCAGGATGAGTCCAATTACCTATGAGGGTCAATAAGGCAGCCCTTTTTATATGTCACAGGTGTCGTCCATTACCGGCTCATTAGCGGATGCCTTCAATTAAAGAGAGCCAGTCACGAAGGCACTGGTACTGGGACGCCTTAGTGGAACAGAGGTACTATTAAAAAGATTTGGTTGAGTTCAGTTTGTTGCATGCCAGACAGAAATACTTTGGTTCACTCAAATCACATCATATTCCTCACTTGCCTTTACTGATATCTAATATATGCACATACTTTTGGTTTGATTTGCTCAGGTTTGGAGATGTATCTGACATTTCTGCTTGTACTCCAATCTTGATACCTGACAAAGATCCTGTTTGGTCTTGCAACGTTGTCCTTTTTCTGGTAATAAACATTTTAATGGGAGCATTCTGCCATGTTGCAAGTCCTTGGGAAGCAGAAACCAGTTACACCTTTAGACTCAGCAAGCTGCGCCTGTGTTTCGTTCACTAATTACCCTCCCCTCAGGACAAAGTAGTACGCATTTAGGGTTCGGCAGTTGCTAAGTCCATACGGATTTGGCTTTAGGACCGGAGGGTTGCCGGTATCAGACTAGCTATCTATATGGAGTTTGGACTGGTAGTTGGAGAGGTGCCAGTTCACTACCTGAGCACTGCCGAGTTGCCCTTGAACAAGGCACTGAAGCCCCCTCACTTTGTCTTTACACCCAGTGAGCACAAACCGGCATTTCAACATTGATTTCTAGTTGAAACCTGGGTGATTTCCTAACAGAAACTGCATTCATATTTCTCAGTTCAAAGTCACTATTGCGAATCCCAGTGAAGTAAAGTCTAATGTAAAATGTAATTAATGTTTTCAAAAGATCATTGAAAAATCGTTCACTTTTGAACCAGTTGTAATTTCAACTGAATAATTCTCACCGAGCAAGGTGTAAAAGACTGAAAAGGGATTAATAAAGCACATCTTCTAAAGGAGAATGAAAATGGTTGACAGTGAGGTCAGTGGATCAACAAGAGAAATCCTTGACGTTGTTTTTGGACGTCAGCTAAAAGCAGCTAGGTGACCTGTCGATGATTATGTAGTTCTTGTTTAAGTGGGTCTGATGACTCATAATTTGTGGTTTGCTAGCAATGTTGTGGTAGAGTAAAAAGACAGGAAAGTAACCAAATAGAAATATACTACAGCAACGAGGACATCGTCAGTTGTTTACATTTGTTCCAGGTAACTGTCCGAACAAGTCGGTCTAAATCCCGCCACATTAAGAAGCCACACCGATGCAGCCAAGCTAGGGTCTGTTTTTTTTTTTTTTTTTTTACACAGAATTAATTGCAAAAATGTCTCACCAAGATAGTGAAGATTTAGACAGTTTGGTGCAACAGATGCATTTAGATGTCTGTCTGAAGTCTGTTAGTTAGATAATAATAATATTATTATTGTGTGTGTGAAATGGACCCACTATAGTCCAGACGACCATAAAATATCCTTGTGAAACCAGCAGCGGGACTCTAAAACGGAAAGAGCTAAATGGAATTCAGCCATCATTAATTTTATTATTTACACCTGTGCTTTTCCTTCTGTGACGTGTCAAAATGTCTTCAGTAAAAAATGGGACTATACAGCACAGTCCTGCCTCCTCCTGGTACTACAGCTGCACTTCCATCACTCTTATTTTATCTCAGTGTGTGTGAGATAAAATAAGAGAAACACCTTTTTAATGATCCTCTATTAATTGTAAACATCTCTGGGAATTCCTCAGAAAATGTCTGCAGCATTCTTAGCGGAGGCCAAGGTCAGAGCTACAGTAGCTGTCGGAATGATGAGTGGTTCTCACTGAGATAGAACGTCTGCCCACCACACAGGGGGGGATTGACAGTTAATCACAAGCACATTACACCTCTGGGATGGGCGGAACTGCAGCCTCCTGCCTTTGGCTCCAGCCTGCCTGTCATTATGATGACTCTGCGGCCTATCAGTGTCGGCCTCAGATTTATCTATCAGCCACTAGACTGTGGCCTCGTCTTGGGCTGAGCTTGGCACCTGTCCATCCATCAGCCTCTAAAGTCCTCCTGTGGCGCCGTGGACACAATCTCTCTTTCTATACAGCGCCACATGGCAATGCTATTGTTCACAGCGCTCATTCAGAGAGTACAGCTAAATAAATGCTAGGCAGCGTTTGCGGCCGTGGTGACGTGCGTCTACAGTACAAATCTGCAGAGCCAGAGAGACGTTTTGTCATTGTTGGAGCACTGTAACTGTGTTTACATCCACCAGAGAGAAAGCTGGCAGAGTTTATTGGGACCTAAGTGTTTTGGGACGGATGGTGTGGGTGGACAACTTCGCTGATGGCGCCGGTGAAGGTTTTTTTAAACAAGCTGAGTAATTACTAAAAAGCATGCTGAAGGCCATTTAAGCTGCATCCGTTGACACCACTGTGACACGGATTTCAAGATTAGGTGTATATGTGTGTGAGCCGGCTGTGTGTTTGCGTGTTGTGTGGAGGGAAAACGAGCAGATTGTATATAGGGTTGTTATGCTTGAATGGCTTATCATGCTGATTTATCACTGTTGACTCTAATATCCGGGGATACAGCCTGCCTAGAGCCATACAATTAAATCACTACAATGTTGACTTTGAGTGGAGCTTTAGAAACTACAAATATCCTTCAAGTACATGTGCTGTGACAATCGTGTGTGTGTTTTTTTTTAGATAGATAATTCCCAGGAAGCGCTTTGGACTTCCAAGCGTCACAACATTTGCCAACTGTCATTCATTTGCTCTCCCGACTAGCTCATTAGCTTCGTGTCAGGACCGATGACCAAACCATGGCGTGCGTTATTATGTGGCTGCGCCCTGCATCCCCGGAAGCCTCTCAGTTTACCACAGGGGCATGTCGCCATGCTGACATGTTAATGGGATCAGTCATTGATAACAAGGAGCTAATGAAAATCTAATCAGACAACTAGCCTGTTGCCGGATTGTCTTCTCCTTCTCTGAATGTCACAGATGTAAAGCTGCTCTGCCTTGGAGAAAGACTTCCATCTCGGGTCTCATTAGCTGGTGCGACTTCCAGTGTCATCCTGTTTATTGTTATTTTATGTATTTATTTATTTATTTATGTATTACCTCCACCAAGTAGGGTATGTTTTTGCCCGTTTGTTGGTTTGTAAGCAGGATTACATAAAAACTACTGAACGGATTTCCAGGAAACTTTGACAGATGATGGGTCTCAGCCCAGAATAGACCCCATTAACACAGATCGAGGAAACTTTCCTCACTTTAATTTCTAAGGGAATAATGCATGGATCTTGATGAAAAAAAATCAGGCATACGTAGGTGGCTGGTTTCTTTGAGTGAGTACAGTTTGATCCAAAACAAATCTGGATCTAGCAGATTTGAATATATTTTATTTGATATTGGATTAGGCTTCATTGAATTCAAGGGGACTGTCGTACCTTGGCGGAGGTATGCGCTCTACTGAGTGCCATTCTAGTTTACTTATTCATTTTCTCTCACCATTTACACAGTATAAAACTTCTGCTAAGGGTCTCAAAAGACTTTGCCTGATGACTCGTGAAGTCGCGTGGGATCATGGGAGTTGTTATCTTCATTGTCTAACAAGACTCAGGCAGAAATGTCCTTCCAGTGCCCTCTCTGCGTGCTGGTGCCCCACCGCCTACAGCTGGTGCCCTTTTATTCTTTCTGTCCCTGCTACTCAGTTATCCCGAGTCCACCACTGTTCTCTGTTGTTTTTTTCTGATGTTCCCAGAAGTTATAGTTAGAGTATGGATATTACTGGGTTTGAGAGAGTATTTTTTTTAGACATTTTAATGCAGAAATGTGACATATGATATCTTGAATCATTTTTAGGGGCTAGAAATGACCCCTGACGATATAAGAAAAAAATGAGAAAACCCTTTGAACAGGTTGCCTTTCCTTTGCAGCAGTGTTAAATTTAGCTCTTCTGTTGAAGGGGCATACAGGAAATGAATTAATGGAGCCCCATTAATTCATTCTATTTTATCTTCTTCCTCCTGGGGTGTTGAGAGGCAGGACAAAGAGTAGGTCAAGGCGAAGGCCAAGATAATGTTTTAAGCATCCCAGCAGAGAAGGTCAGACGGATCTTTACATGGAGCGGTAAACCTATACTTATTCAACAGTTGAGGAGACAGAGAGGATTCAGTTTTGCATATGGTTGCACTGTCATGATGGAGGACAATATGTTTTCTCATCTCTGTCCGTGGCGGTGTTGCTCAGGGGAACAGCTAACTGGGATGGAGCCCTCAAGGCCTCGACGCTGCAGTGAAATAAATGGGCAGGCTTTACAGAGGAATGTGTGAATGCCCTGTAGGCGTTCAATGTAGGACAGCGATAGAAAGCCATATGTGTATTGTCTGTCTGGAGACGTCATGTTACACCTGAGTTACATTTGAACATATGCTCAGCTGTTGATTTAACATGCAATTACACATTTTGTAAAAAAAACAAACCCCAAAAAACAAGTCTTTAAGCATACATAAACCTTTTTTCTTTTTATTGTGAATGTGTGTCTGGAGAGAAATGAGTAGAGATTTGCTAAAGGTGTTACAAGTTTAATTCTGTGAGTCTGTGGAGGCAGATTGTTTTTAAGAAAATTAGATTTTTATGCAAAATCAAATAGTTAAAGAACTCATTAGGTACAAACCGTGCATGCATTCAATTTTAGACTTAAAAAGACTATCAGTGTCTTTTATGTCTGAGCAGCCTCAGGATAAATATAATATTTCACCTACCTAATGGAAAATACTGATCTATTGATCATGGTGAATGGTGATATAAAAAGACCTGTGAACCCGTAATGAAGCGCGGCACTTATCAATATTGTATTTGCTGTTATGGACGCTCTTGGCTAATTGTGCTGAGGGAAGAAGCGCGTCTTTCAGGGCCGTGTGATGTGTTCTCGGATGGTGTTGACTGACTGATAAAGTGCTGCTGAGTGCTAAAGGGCAAGGTTTATGGATTTGTGCAACACCCTGGAGCCACAGCTGAGCAGGAGAACAACAAGGTCCTGGCCTCTTTCTCCACATGTTCACACTGTGTATTTTCTCAGCTTTGAGCTTTTTCTCAGTATGTTCCAGGCAGAGGCAGCGAACCAGTCTGCTGTATCACAGCCATCTTGCGTCCCTCACAGAAGCATAGCACAGATGCATATAAGAAAGGTGTTTACAGGTGATTGCTGTCCTGCAATGCACCACTGGAGCAATAAACATGAGCATCAACATACCGTCTTTACAGTCTTTCGTCTCAACTAGAAAGACTTCCTTTTTGATTATCATGCAGTTAATTCATGACGCCAGTCTCAATTGGCTAAATGCAGTATCTTTCTGGCCTGGAGGGCCCTATGACATGTTCATTCTGCTGAACAGCAGTGTGGGCTTGCACTTTGACCAGACTGCTAATGGTGATGCATGGCTCATTTGTGAGCAACTTTTTTTTTTTACACATCGAATGGAGACAGCATTAATCAGAGACTCATGGTTATTTAGTTTGTCTGTCTGTGACTGAGGTTACAGCCTCACTGCATTGCTGATGACATCCCCGACCACCCTTTGGCACCGCGGGGGATCTTATCCTGGTTGTCATGTGTGCACTCACACTGTACAACACAAGGCTGGAAGGCTGTAAGTGGACTCCTTAAAACTCAATCAAAAATGAGATTTTGCATTACAACCAAAATAACATATTTTATTTTGATGTACAAGTATGTGTGGTCCATTGTTTGCTAGGCAGTATTGCTGTGCACGGTGGAGTGTTTCTGCTGCAGAACCTTCCTGCTTGGACCGAACAGCACGGTTGCAGTTCCACTTCATCAGCGTCTAACTGTTTTAAGGGGATCTTATGAATTTTAACAGTCCAGAATGCATTAAAAGACAAATTTGCAATTATTCTGTTAATTTGCATTTTCAGCAGTTAAAGCTGAACTAATCTCTTTTAATGAGTTACTAATTTCAGTCATATGGTCAAGATCTGGCTGAGGGATGTGAGGGATTTTCTTTTGATTTTTCCAGACTGCAGCAGACACCACCTCTGTCTGTCTGGCTGTGGCTCAGATGGACAGCTGGTGTGACAGAGTCGCTCATGCATGCACAGGAAATGTTGTTGCTAACCCTGAGTGATTGCTGTGTCAATTTGGCTTGGACTTAGAAATGAGTTCTGCTAAATCATTTCTAAAATCCATTGTACTATTAAGGACTTGCCTATGGTTAAGTCTACAGCGGGGAAGGGCAACTATGCACCGTGCTTTGCTGAGAGCGTGCAGGACTGCAGTGGGTGATTTGACTGAAAAGCATACTTTGAACCATTGAGGAGGTAATTAGTCAACTTACATGTAGATTCTTCGGTATTTTGACGGTCGGTTCCCTTCAAGTGCTCTTTCCACTGTGGAGTTAGCAAGTTGGAATTATTCTGAAAGGATTTGAGTTATTTTTTCCTTAAAAATACCAGAAATACATCGTGCTCCAGCAGTATAATGATCCAGAAAGAATACACACAGATGGTGAAACTGAGGTTTTTGAAAATACATTAAAACAAGGATGCTCACAGTAATTGCATTCACCCCGAGGCTACCAAGGTAACACTGAAGGTAACTTCTTGGTTATCAGTAGCTGCGTTTACATGGAAAATATTTCTTCAATCTGACTGAAATCATTGTGATTAGAGATTCAAACTTAACTGTTTACTATGGACGCTAAGAAAGTGATCCAATAAGGACGCCTCAAGCATTTAATCACAATATAACTTTTTTGACACGTGCAAAGTGTTTCTGCCCGCTGTGAAACTAATCTGCCGGAAATATGACAGAAGAAGTTTTTTTCCAACAGTATTGAGAATGTACAGTTTATTAATTAATGTGCACCATTATTACCAGCAATGCTGCCGTCCTCTTGAGTAGGAAATGGAGGCTCAGACAAGTTATCCTCAAACTCCACATCCGCACCGTAGCAAGTCATGTTTGCCAATCGTCGCTCTCACATTAGCTCATCTGTAAGTCTGCCTGGGTCGGAACTACGGTCGGAGTTATTTTGGACACAATCCAACATAATGTGTGTGTTTTACAGAAGCTATATTAGACGATGTGTGGCAATTATGGTGTACACCTGTCGTTTCCTCTTCAGTCATAGAAAGACTGTGAACTGAAGCCCTTTTGAAGTGATGTAATGCGTTAAGACACACAGACTGAGGGATACAAAAAAGTGTACATCTTCCTTCCTTCTCTCTTTCCTCATGTGTCCAATTGTCCGCCTGTCTCCTGGGCAAATCTGGCAGTTGATCCTGAACTGCCTTGAGGACGATTCAAAAGGTCAGCACAAGCCGACTCTTGAGAAAACGCACCTTTCCTCTCTCCCCATCTCTCCTCGGGAAGAAGACAACAACACTTGCTGACGTGGCCTTATCTTTCTCAAACGCTGGAAGGCACAGGCTACCTCGACAATAGCACCACTTGTATTTCATTTATTTTTCCGCTCAGACGCCAGTCCTCAGTCGGCCCCCGAGTCTCTCTCACTCTCCGTTTCTACCCTGGTTGTCCCTGGAGGCTTGGGTAATGGTCCACCGGCACTCTACCTGAGGTGATAAAGACCTGCAGAGAAACCAGTCACAGCTCGTTCTTCAAATGGAGACACAAGATGAAGTTCAGAAATTGAGGATGAGTTAGAAGTGTAGACAAAGGAAAAGCACTAGAAAAAAGGTTAAGAGCGCCCCGTGGAGATCTACAGCCTGATTCAATACTTTCCTTTCTGTCACCTTTTGGTCTTTTTTTGCGATTTAAATTGGGGCTTCAGAGAACAGTGATGTAAAAAAACGAGATGATTCAAGCTGCTTTAAAGTCCACTTAGGTGATAAACGGTTGAGTTGATGATATAAATGACAGAGGAGATGTCATTTCAAAATGATCTTTGGTCAATGAGAAATACCACAGCGGGTAGGGGCGCATAGGTTCAAAGAACAGAAAATGTCAAAGCATACTGTACGCCGCTTTGAGTATTTTAAAGATGTGGGAGAGAGAAGCTGCTTGATGGATGACGGCGGTGATAATGAAAAATGATATGAATGGGAGAGAACGAGTATGACAGAGGTGGAGCTGTGAAAGATAGAATGAGTGGGGGGTGTAAATGAGATTAGGTTCCGCACTTCAGGTGGTGCGTCAGCCTCGGGGATGGAAAAGCTGTCAGTCCTTCGTGCCCTGATGCAAAGCTAGTAGGCTGCTGTATTGATCCAGCTGCAATGGAGACGGCTCCTGTGCAGCCAACACAGATGCTTTTACTTGTCTAACATCATTGTGTGTCTCTCTCTCTGTGTGTGTGATCTGTTGCAGTAAATGTCAACTTTTAATTCTGAAAATGTAATTACATCATATACAGTTCTTTGGCTCAGTAACACACAAGATGTGAATTCAGTGAAAAGGCCTGACTGAACACATCAGGCAAAGAATGTCATGGAGCTACCGGTAGCTTAATTAACTAGCTAGCTACAGTTGATGGTCTAAAGTGTGATTTAGGGCTACATATCAGCATACTGATGAGGAAATGTTACTCCCCTGGACCTGAGGTCTGCTCCAGAGCCTCTGCTGGAGTAAGTGATAGCCTGAGCTAATGTCAGCTAGCATAGCTAACATTTGCTCATGTCAGTCTTAGTCTTGTTGAATATTTGACGTCATGTGATGTTAAATCTGTTTTTTCTGCCATTGTTCATCACATCAGACACCACGTTAGCGATCATAGCTGACATTAGCAATGATCTTTATCCAGCTGACCTCTGCCAGACGGGATCATTCCTATGTTCCCCGGGTCCTATGTTCCCCGCTTTGTATGTGACCGGGGAACATAGGACCCTTTTTTTTAGAAAGAGGGTCCCAGGCTGTGTATGTGACCGGGGAACATAAGACCCTTTTTTAGAAAAAGGGTCCTATGTTCCCCGCTTTCCCCCAAAAGGGTTAGGGTTAGTTAGTTAGGACCCTTTCTTAGAAAAAAGGTCCTATGTTCCCCGGCAACAGTGGGGAACATAGGACCTTTGTTTTAAAAAAGGGTCCTATGTTCCCCGCTGTTGCCGGTTGATGAACAAACCGGGGAACATAGGACCTTTTTCGGGAAAAACGGGGAACATAGGACCCGGGGAACATAGGTATGCTCCCCTGCCAGACACAGAGATGCAGTTTGGGAGTTTCAGGTGAACTCGTGGAAGCCGATGCTGTGTGTCAGGTTTGTGGTCATGTCAGAGTATCCGGAGAAAATCCTTGGGTCATGAGACAGGTTACATTTTCTTATTATAATGCCAATATGTAAGTTACAGTCTTGTTGCCCATGAATCAAAATCTTCAGATTATTATTTAAAAAACAAAAATATAATTTTTAATGTTTGTGTTTTAGTTTTCTGAGGAACTTTTTTCAGCACCCCTCTTGGTTTCAGGGCAAGTCCAAGTGTTTCAATGCCAAATAATTCCGTCTGTAGTTCTGGTTTTATGTTCAATGCCAAATTTTATTTCCAATGCCAAAATTGAGGTCAGTGTTCTGGCCCCGTAAAAAAAATCTAATGTTCAGGATGTTAAAATGTTAGAAAAAGACCTCCCTTAACACAGTTGAACACAATCTAAATTAGATTCAGGCACTTTGGGAGCAGTAAACAATGTCAGAGGGGAAAATATCCTCTGAAAATTCAAATTGACGTGGGAATTGCAGATCTGAACATATAAACAGGGGTTCTGACATAATTAAAGGAGAAGAAATGGCTTCAGTACTGCTATATGTCTGGAGGTAACTGTTGTGCTGCTTCTCTTTGAGTGTAAGGTCAGCCTCAGCCTCCCAGTAGGAACACTGTCATTGCTCGTCATTGTGATAAGTGGATTAAGTCCGTGTGATGTCTTATTATCGGTCCGGCCCTGTATGAGATCTTCCATTAGAAGGGGAACTTGTCCATCCTCTCAACGGGTTTCCTTTATCAAAGCCTCCATCTATGTTTTTTATGTAACTCCAGGCTTGCCTTAAGGTCAGACAGGCAACAAACACCAAAGAATCAAAGAGTAGCTTTATTTGTCATTTACTTTGTGCATTGATGAGTAATAAACACATTAACGTCTGGTGTTAGCGACAAGACGCTTATGTCTGTGATTGCAACGTCTTCTGCTAAAAGCTGTTATTGCTCTGTGAACAATTTCACTACATGTGGAGGCAATTTAGCATTTGTGAGTCAGTTTTCTCAGATTGAGACCAAACATCAGTGTAATGACAACACTAATGTGCCTTTCAGGACAATGACCAGAGCTCCACTCTGTCCCTAGTTTAGCACTTTATTTATTTATTTAGTCATTTCTTCTGCTGAAGGTTATTGCAGACAGCACCAAATAAACAGACAGTTGGGGGACCCTCAGAGATTGACTCTGAAGTCCCACATGACCTCAGTACAAGACAGAATGAATGCGACCGGAGAAAAGACGAGCACTGAGGTTGAAGTGCTGAGAGCAGGCCAGGGTTTAGACTAACGGCAATGATAGCAAGCAGCATGAAGGACGCTTCTTAAATCCTTACACAGCCACGGACCCCATTATGTTCAGACTTCTGGTCTCCTCCTCTAGTTTCTTGTGTATTTGAGATTACTTGGTCTCTGGCCTTGGATGTCAAAGGAACAGAGTTTCTGTGAATGGGTCATACAGATAAAGGCTTGGTACATTTAATGCAGGAGGGAAACATTATGCCTTAGCCTTCTGCCTTCATGCTGTTACCCCTGTTTTACTTTTACCACCTCTGAATTTAACAACTCTGCGTCTTATTTGTACTTTCCTCGCTCGTGTTTTCCCGACTCCGGTTTTTGTGACCTTACCTAATGTATCACGGCACAACCCAAACTCCACCTCTGTTTATCATCCTCCTTTCTCTTCCTCGTCTGTTGTGGCGTGCCACAGATAGCGTCACCTACAGCCTGTGACCAGGTCGTAGTCCAGCAGTGCTGCGTATGAATTATGATGTGCTGGATCAGTCATAATCTTGTTATGGATGTTCTTTTGCCCTTGGGAGGGGCATCAAGGGATGGATGGAACTTTATCAGATTTCACAGTGCTTTGGCGTATAATTCATGAAAAGGTGCTGTCTTGTATGTGTGTGTGTGTGTGTGTGTGTGTGTGTGTGTGCGTGTGTGTGTGTGTGTGTGTGTGTGTGTGTGTGTGTGTGTGTGTGAGGAGAGTGGGGGGCATGCATGGCAGCACTAAACACCACAGTTTGATCTGATTAGCTTTAATTTATTTTCCAGCATTTACCTTTTAAATAATGCAAACATGGAAGCATATTTACGCGAGAAACAGCAGAGAAGCAAAACAGCGTAAAACAATGAGAGTGTCATAAGATAACAAAGGAAGATAATTAAACACAACACGCTTTGTACACAGTGATAGATGTTATGTGTGAGGAGCTCATGTATATAATTTAAAACCTCAGAGAACCTGACTGAAAAGGCCGCTTTTGTTCGACTCTTGATGGGTTGACATATCTATGTTGTGTCTGGGAGTCTGACCATGTAGAGTGTTAAAAGTTATCAGTCAGATCTTAAAATCAATTCTCATTCTGACAGGCAGAGAGGAAAAAAGAATGGGGGTAATGTTCTCTTGTCTTGACATTTTGAATGAAGGTACAGGTCTCTGGTCGTACAGTCAAGAGGAAATGAAAGCATTGATCACTTTGTGTAAATCTGAGCGTGAGAAGCAGTTTAATTTGGGCTAGAGTTATCAGCTGGAGACTTTATTACTTAAGCCACTTGATTTGCAAAACAAATGATTTGAATATGATATGAAATTTATGAGCAGATGATTTTATATTGGATGATAAATGACCAAGTTTTGGTACAAAAATAGGCTCTGAAATTTTGTATGTGGTCCAATGGCAGCATATTGACAACAGAAAATACAGCCCAGTCGCCAGACATATTGACATTTCTACAAATCGTTCACATCACATGTTTACAATCTGGAGCCGTGACTCTGGTGAAAAACCAGGTGTTGTTAAAGAGAGCTTGGGACATCTCATGCCGTGTTGGTGGTGAGCAAAGATGGTATTTTAAGCCAAAACATGATCTTTTTGTGCCTAAACCTAACTAGAGCATAAAATTTAAGATTGTGCTTAAAGAATCGTAAAGTTGCAAACTAGCAAATGTGAATTTACTTTAATTTAAACATATTGGATTGGGTTGGGAAATGACAGTGGCTCTAATCATGACCCAGGGGGAACACCACAGGTCAGGGGACAAGATGTGGAAAACAAACAAACAGAAAAGCTGCTGGTAAAACAGTAACAAGCCCAGTTCAGAGATTAGTCCTGACAAGCAATTAAAATAGAGTTATGTCAAAGGAGGGGAATGAATCAAGCGGAATAAAAACTTAAAATTAAAAAAACAAAGCCAGGAGCAACCACATTGTTTTTGGTGACATTGACAAGAGCAGTTTAGGTGTTATGAACAAAGTTACCCACCAGATTAGTTTGAATAAGACTTTCCTTTTTGAAAAGGAAAAACCTTATGAATGCTTAAGTGCAAATGACAGAGTGAAGGTTACACTTGACGTGTACAATCACAGAGTTGGTGATAATACTTTTCTCAGATAGGTCCAATGAGTTCTATGAGCGACAGTATGGCGTCTTTACTTTGTGTGGGCAAGGTAGCATCACTCTGACCTCTTCTTTACTTCTCAATAATAGTGGTGGAAAGTAACAAGGTCTTCATCTCCCCAGCTTCATCCAAGTGTTATTCGAAGTATCCCCATCTGAAGGTTAAGGGAAAAAGACTAGCCTTCAAGGTCATATTGATAACACTTATATGTAGACAAAATAACACATCGGCTTGTAGAAAGGTGCAGAGTAAAAGCATCTATTTTACTTAGAAACTGAATGATGATTGTGAATTAATCATTTTGAAATGTTTCTTGGGTCCAAAATGATTGTTTTGTTTATCTCTGTGTCAGAATTCTGACGGTTGGTTGGTTCCAGCCTCTAACTAGGGTTGTCAACCAATAGTATAACAGCGTTGGTATCACGTGGTTATTTGAAAACTATGTAAAAAAGACTGATTCCTACAGGGTGTGCCCAGCATACTGTACAGCCCTAACATTAGCTAGCTTGCATTTGTGATATTAAGGTTAGCTAGTGTTGGTGACGTTAGCTGGCATTAGCGATGATAGCATTAGATAGGTAGCGTAAGCAAACTTTAACAAACTGACAACCACTTGAGAGGGGCAGGTGATTTGAACAACAGTGGTGGTGTTGTGGCATGAATGCAATGCTAGGGAGGAGATGCCACAATGAATTCAGATTTTAATTTGACAAAACATACAATATAAAGATGTTACCTTGGACTTTTTCACATTTGGTGAATTCTAATTAAATTATCTTTATTCTTGTTTGTGTATTTCTGTATTTTCTCACCCTTAAATATAAACATTTCCTCAAGAAGCAGGCTCCAGAGGCAAGACTAAATTATGCATAATGTCCATTGATTGTCTGACAGTACATCAGGATTACCTCACAGAATGTGTCCACGACCATAATTTGATTTGTCAAAATGTTTAATTCATGGACATTTTCATTTTCATACATCATATGCACTCACCAGCAGTACCTCATTAAATCTGTGACTACGCTTATCTTCGCTTTTAAATCTCAAAAGAGGTTAGAGGGCAGCAGAATGACTGCTTCCTGTGTCCCCATGTGACGTTACAGTAACTTGCAAAGTCAACAGAAAGGTGTTAATGTCTATATATAAAACGGGGGCACGCAGCCAGGATATAACCAGCGGTGAGGACAGTACGGCTGCAGCGCTTCAGCCCTTTGCTATTATTTTATGAGTCCCTTGGGGGCCTGGAGGGTGCAGGAGAGGAGACAGATTCTGAAAGATCTAATTAAGCAAAGCGAAATGAGAGTGCCGAGATCTCCAGCCCAGGACGAAACACAAATCAGGGGCTGTTGACAGTGGGCTGCAGGGCAATGGGGCCTGGCAGTAAAGGTAGCCTCCAGATAATGACTGTCCTGACTTCTCTGTGGTCCTCAGGTTAACTTTCTTTATAGCTCAGGGTTAAAGGTTCTGAATCTCAATCTCATTATGCAAAACATCAGCCTGTAAATTTGAGTTTTGTCTTTTCACTTAAAGAGCTAATTAGTGTTTTCTCAGTAGCTGGATAGTGCCGGTGAAGAAGCAGATGACTCCGTCAAGTGTCTTGTTTTGCACAATGGAGAGGAAGACAAGCCTGAAGAACAAATACAAGTTCTGCACTCATAAATCAGAGCACTTGTGTTTGAATGGCGAGTTGTTTGGAAGGCGTGAAAACATTAAAGAGAGGAGCGAGTGTTCTTTTGTCGGGGATGCGTCCCAATTTAGAGGTGCAGTCTGTGTGGGATGTAAAGAATTCTTTCTCTGTCTGGCGATTCAGCATTCACATGCTGTTACATCTGAGTGGAGAATAAATGTCTTCAGGACACCTGGCGCCAAGGCTGTGACTGTCTGGTCTCTCGGGCTCATTTCTGACCGAGAACAGAAAGACCTTGGAGTACAAAGACAACAGGCTTGATTATGTGAGTACACAGGAAGGTCTCCAAACATTGTTGTGCTAATCACGTTAGCGGGCACAGACTCAAGGCAGGACAGATGCTAGGCATAGGGCAATGGGGTTATGTTATCCTGATTAGAGGTGGCTTTGGGGGGTTTTGTGAATCTCGTTTCCTACCTCAGCGTCACCTTGGAGAGGGAAAACTGCCATCGGTTCTTTTCTAGCTCAGCCTGTCTCCTTTTTCTTCCACCTCTTACTCGTTTTCTGTGTCTCTCTCCAGTATCAACAGGAACTGGTGCCTTAGCCAGCACCGATTGTGTCTTTTTATTCAACAGTCTTTTTATGCATTTCTTTTCCTGTTATCAACCGCCTACACACATACGAGTGAGTTGCGGGAGAATACTTTCATTTTTATTCTTGTGGATTCACCCAGCTAAAAGTAGTTAAAAGCGGATTTGTTCCTTTGTGGCATGTTTGCCTTGGTTCATATGAGTCTGCTTAACGCAAGTCTCTCAGTGGCTCATACGAGCCTCCACCAGTTATCTGCAGTATAAATGTAGTACCAGCTGAAACTGTGCTTTAGACACAGTGTAAAGACTTTTTGAGATTTTCAGTCATTCTGGCAACTCAACATGTGACGAAATGTAGGTACATACATTAGGCACGTTATTATTTTTAAATTTTTTTTGATCATCACTATTTTATCCTCAAGTAATTAACATTTTTCATCATCTAAGTTTAACTTGAAGCAGAAATAGACAACCTTAAACTTTTCCCCCTCCTAGCACTGCCCTGTGGTATTACTGTTGGCATTAACATGGCTACCGCTGCTGCTGCCCCCACTGTCCGAAGCAAAAAGCAAACGTAAGAACTCCAGTTTGACAGTGCTGTGAAAGGCAGAGTAACACCCGGTTGTATTCACCGTCATTTTTCCAGCAAACTCGAGCTTGGTGGGAGACTGAATATCACAGTGAAAGTGAGATTTATAGTTCTCCATTGTCAAGATTTTTGAATTTCTCTGAAAAGTAGAAAATAAAGTCTTTTCTGGTTCAGTCCCTTTCCGATATCCCTTTTCCGAGGTCGTAGTTTTCCTTGAATTGCTCACATTTTTGAATAAAACAAGGCAGTAAACAAATTGTACGCGACCATGAAAATCTCTTAATATAAAATACATGAATAAAAGAACTCTGGCCCAAAGAGTTAGGTGTTATAACTGCCTCTGGAGACTGAGCTCGCAGACGGTGTCTGTTTGGCTGCTTTCAGTTTCCAATTATTTAAAATGATTCAACACTGCAGGAAGTGTATCTGCTTGTTAACTTTCTATAATGCATGCTTCACTGCCATAACTTGTGGATGCGTTTGTGATCGTAGATGACAGCTGGTGTAGAGGAAACACAATGATTTAAATAAAGCAAAGATAACAATGTTTTTTATGCTTAAAATATCTGATATTTTTGTGATGACAGGGCTTCAGAACCAATCATCATGACTTTTAAAACTTCTAATATTTGAATTTCAGAACATGAGTTGTTCTCTGAAGCTTACATAAAAATGGCAACGTGTATGAAAATGTTAACGTACTGCATGCTGTGCTGACCCATAAAGCTGAATACTATAAATAACTGATGCCCTTTCCTCTGCTCCTTCCAGGATCGTATATGTTGGTGAACTCCTCCCAGCATGCCGTGGGTCATCGTGCTCAGCTGCTGCTGCAGACCCTGAGTGAAAATGACACGCATTGCGTCCAGTTCAGCTACTTCCTGTACAGTCGTGATGGCCACAGTCCAGGGGCCCTGCGGGCGTATGTTCGAGTCAACGGCGGTCCTCTCGGCAGTCCAGTCTGGAACACGTCCGGGTCTCACGCCAAGCAGTGGCACCAGGTCGAGCTAGCTGTCAGCACCTTCTGGCCTAATGAATACCAGGTACGGACTTTGTCATTCGCACTTCTGAGAGATTCCTGACTCTTGGATGAGATGATGTGACCAATGTGTCTGTTTAACTCCTCATCAGGCTTGTGGTGTTGTGACTCAGATTTCATGATGTGTTAATGAAACTCCTCTATCACTGAGGAGTCGCACAGTCAAGAGAGGTTTCGTTTCCATGATGAAGACATGCAGACCCTTTGGCCGACATCTTGTACAGCTGAAAAATGTTACACAGTAAGGCTCTGGTGATCACCACTCATTTTAGCCTGGAGGTGAATCTGGTGTTAATTACTTGCATTTGCAATTTAATTAGCATTGATTCCCTTGTGAATGTAGCTAATGTAAGTGCTCGAGGGCCCTAGCCAGGCCTCTCGTGGGCAAGTCTGCTAGAGATTCCACCCACTGAGGCCTCTGCACTGTGTATTCAACAAACAGACTCCAACGATTTGCACAGCACTTTGACTGGCATCTACTGTGGCTGCCTGTTGTGCTGTGGTCTACAGATGGCGCAGTCAGGTGAACATGAGGGATATCCATCTATTAATCCAATTTCTCTTTTCTGCAAACTCTGCAAAGCTGTCAAAAAGCAATTAAGTTGAGTAGTGTGCGTTATATCAAGTACTGTCAATCCCACCCTGACTTAATTAAATCCTGTTCGGGCCTGCAAGATCTGACCTTCACTATGTAAATAATAGTCCTCTGTACAAACAGGGGGGTAAATGTAGGGTGACACTGTTCCACCAATATCACCTGATCTGAAAATGAGGTAAACTTTACGGTTAACAGAAACAAACAGACAGACAGTATACATACATGAACACTCGCACACAAACATCTGAGAGAAAGTTCTGTTGCTGTGGTCTGTGCACAAGGACACAATTTCCCATCATCAGTTAAGAGACATATTTTTTATTAGGTTGAAAGGTTTCTACCTCTGAACACCATGTCCAAGGTAAAATTATGACTGGCTCTGTTCAATTCAAAAAGAGCCTGAGCCACTGGCACACTGTCAAAGCTTCAAAGGATTTGTTGTTAAAGGAAAGTTAAGGCAAGGTGTCTTGATCCATGGGGAGATTAATGCCAATCATATAGCTGCATGACAAATATGAAGATGGCGACAGGAAACCTTAGCATAGCTTTGAAACATGGGGGAAATAGCCAGCCTGACTCTGTCCAATAAAATTGGACTATTTCTTATCCAGGCGCAGTGACCTCCTGGTGTCTGGTTGTCTCTGAGAGGTTGCCAGGGAGCCATATTTGTGTGGATTAAAGGGGAGCTATTATGCTTTTCTTTATTTTCTGTCATACATACAATGTTACAATGTACAAATGGACATTTATATTAAATGTGGCCAAACTTTCAAATAATGAGGTAGACATGAGCCAAAAGCCCAAGTTCCAGACTCCTATAAATGCAACATTTACAACAGTTTTATCTACTTTCTCAATGATTTGATTTCATTGTCACTTATTTTTTATTTTTTCGATGCTGCCGTCTTGGCCAGGACTCCCTTGTAAAAAAGATTCTTAATCTCAATGGAAATATTCCTGATAAAACAAAGGTTAAATAAATAAATAAATAAAAAATAATAATAAAGTCTTTGTCATCTCCTGCAGGCACAGCACACCCAGAGAGTATCAGTATGCACCCATCCGCTGTCTCAGTTTGTATAGTTCTTCTTATCAAGGTTTTTTACAGCGTCTCCCAACAGGATTCTGGTCTGGATCATATTTTTATGGAGTAAATATTTTCTGGCTTTCCCTCTGATGTCTTCTGGCTCTTTTGTTTGAACTGTGATTTACAGAGTTTCTTTGTTATTTTCTCCATAAAGTATCAGCCAGTTCCAACAAAAATCAATGAATAAAGTTGTGAAAAATAATAAAGTATAAGTATAAATAAAGTAATCAATGTGACCCGGCCTCATCAAGTTCTAATGGAGTCCCGAAATTAAAATATGGAGCTGAAAATAAGCATCATAGGCCCCCTTTAGAAGAAAACTACATTTACTGTGTTAAGGGTACAGTGTGTAATAATTTTAGTGAAAAAGTTGAAATCTTGATGTTAACATGCTATCCAGCTAGCCCAAGCCCACCCTGGTCCAAAGATCCTGTGCTAGCGATGTAAACACCGACAGTCACCTGGTGCTCCGAGCTCCCAGTTTGGACCACTAGCTGCACTTCTATCTGTGGACTAGCTAACGGCACCTACAGTTAGCAGCAGTTAGCTGTTACTCTAGGGATACGTTGCCCCCTATTTGTTTTGGGCATGTACTGGACAGCTGGCCAGTTCTTACATATTGCACCTTTAATAAGTGAGCTTTAGAGATGGAAAAACAGGATCCCTAGTTAACAGTCCTTATGCTAAGCTATGCTAATCACCTCCTGGCTCTTGCTTCATATCTAGCATTCAGACATGAGTATGATATAATCTTCTCCTCTAAGTCTCGGCAGGAAAGGGAGTTAATGTATTTCTGCAAATGTTGTCATTTCTTTTAAATGCTGACAAATGAATCCTACTGCTCTGCTGTTTAAATTGAGTTTATTTTCATTGATATGCATTTAAAATGAGAACAGAGACAGTAAGCCAAATGAACGCTCAGGTTTTTTCTTTAAAAAATGCCATTGAAATAAACTCTCCATGTGGAAAACCCATTAAGTTACAGATGCTGGTGGCTCTTTATATACCATATATTTCGGTGTCATCTCAGCAGTTACAAATCAGTATGCATGAGGACTGCGAGCTCTACTAACCAGAGCTCCTGCCAGTCTCGCTCCTGGCAAACAGCAAGACGAGCAAGGACCCCTGCCAGTGAGACTGTTCATCAGCTCGGTTTTAAAACAAATAATTCATGGAGTTTTCAGAGTGAATCATTACTTTTACAATACCCTTATTAAATGTATTAAATAGCTGTTGCTCTTATGCTGAATGTTTAACAATGAGTGAGCTAAAAAGTGGTCGAGTGTCTCGCTAAGGAGTGCTTCACCGCTGATGGATGCAGTGAGAGCCGAGCTGTGATCTCTGTGTTATAAAACAGACTCCCTAACCACTCTTCTGCCCTATCATCACATCAGGACCGATAAGTCATGAATACAATAATAACATGTTTTATCCAGCCTTCTCTTTCTCTGTCAAGTACTATTGAATTTGCCTGTGTACTTAGCGGCACTGCTCTGCTCGTCCTCCCTTTCCTGTTCCCAAGTGGAGCTGTGTACTTTCACGTCTCTCAGGCCTGTATATATCCCGGTAAACAGCGATGGCTCATAGGTGAGTCATAATTCTGCTGTGGCTTCCAATGAGCGGTTCCTGTCAGGAGAAGGAGGGTTATAATAGGCTTATGAGGAGGAGTAGATGACTCTGTAGACAGGACAAATAGTACAGGAGAAGGAGATGGGCCTAACAGTTCAATTAGTATCGACAGTACAGCCTTTTAATAGAACAGCTTAAACTGCTAATGGCCTCGCTTTTATCTCATGTGGGGTAAAACACGGCGCTCAAATTTATTGGATTAAATTGGGTCGCCAGGTATTGGCAGCATCAGACAACGTGCATCTAATTGCAGCATGCGAGGAATTAAAGCTTTTTCCTCTTTGCTTCCGCTCTCATTCCACATTTCACTTGAACTCAGCTGAGCTTGTGCTGCTTGTCAGTACAAAGAGAACAAAACAAGCTGCCCCCTCAAAGTCACATATACCACAGCTTACATTGCTAATCCCTCAGCATTCAAAAACCTCATCACTGTGGAGTGACACAGGGTCTTGCCTCGCAACACGTCGCTGCTCCCTTTACAAAATAGAGCGGGGTAAACGGGGAGGTGTAAGGCTCAATGTTTGCTTTAATAGCATCTTAATGCGAGCTATCCCCCTGTTGGTAACAGTGCAATGAAAACACAAAAAAAGAAGAAGAGCGTTGGGAGTCTGTTAGCCTAGTTTGCTTCAACACAGCTCTCTTGAAATTCACCCGAGACTTTTAGCTCTAAAGCGCGTTAGCTGCATCTCGTGTGCCTTGAAACACTAAAGGGTTTGGGTTATATCAGCTTCATAGCAAGCACAATACAATCACTTTGGTTTTTAAGTGATAGGCAGGAAGACTTACCCTGTTGTTAAACTCTTTTGAAGCAGATGTGGAGACTCCTATTTACATAAATCTCAGGAGAGCACTCATCATGTTGGAAATGTTCTTTTCAAATCCGCAGGTTTTTCCGCCGTATTAGATTTCAGGTCATACTAGAACTTCCTGTTCGTCGCCTTCAGCGCAACGGATCCAAAATGTCAGTGTAGCCTTTTGCACTGCACAGGTACAGATGTGAGATTGCGCTCAAGGTTGCTCGTTTCACAATCGAGGGCGTAATGAAATACCTTGTTTACAGCACACACACCCAGCCGCTGTTTATATATTTAAAATGTCATTGTGGGATATAATTAAAAACAGTCGAAGCAATTCTCCGATAATCACCAAAACTAAGAATTAATATGCTGAAAAACTGAAATCACCCTAATCGTATGTGTTCACCTGCCTGGTGATTTGAAAAATGATTTTCTTGATTACTTGCAGCTCGAGCACTTTTAGAGATTTTATCATTTGTGCAGGAGTTTGTGTCTTTTTCTCTTAACGTCTACATTTTGCCATTTTATCGTGTTGTGAAAATTAATGAGCTCAGAAATGTTCTCTGATCAGCTTGCCCTTTATATTGATATCAAGGTTGGGAAGCATTACGCACACCGTGTGTGTAACGCTGTGTGACACACATCACTCCCTCCTATCACAGTTGTGAAATTGGGATTTTGGAGTTCAATGGATTTTGGGGCTGAAATCTAACAGAGTAAGATCACCTTGAGATGTCTCGATTGAAGATATCGTGTGTGCCTGGTGTACATTGCCATATTTCGCTCTGCCTCTTATTGGTAGAAGTGTTTGCAATACCTGAAGAACCTTGTTATCAAATATTAAAGATGTTATCGAGCCCTCCAAGACTGCCAAGTAGAGCCGGAGACGGAGATGTCCCCCATTCGCTCTTTACCGTCTCTCACTTTCTGCTCTCACCTTCGTCTCCTTCAAAATGTCAGAATCTTTTTCAGGCCTGTTTCTCTTCCGTCTTTTATTACTTATTCCACATGTTAATATTGTCTACATTATTTATCCCCACTACATCATTCATAGTGCAGGTGTTGTTGCTTTGAGGACACGCTGGGATTTTTTCAAGTCTATTTTAATACAACACTCACATGTCATGTCAAATGTACCTTGAGAGGGTTATTTCTTCAGTTCTCCTGTCCCTGCTGGTGAATGAACAAGATCCATAGTCACTGTTCTGTGCATTATTTCATCTGAAGAGGCTTTAGCAGTGTACATTATTCAAACTGAGTGGGTATTTTTGGCCTGATAGTTGTTTGCTCTGTAGATTTCAAACCTACATGAGTCAACAAACCTATAGAAATGTCCATCTGCCATCGATAATCAAGACAAAACAAAACAACAAAACACTGGGACTATGGATGCCTCATATCAGTTTCAGTTTCAGTCCTCAAGCATTTGTTTAATTGTTTAAAAGTTGAGGCTTTATGTTGGTTATGTGCAGGAGTATCTTAGTGACTTTCTCGAGTTTGGCGGAGCCGTGCTAGCTGTTTCCCCTGCTTCCTGTCTTTATGTTCAGTTTAACTGTGCTAACCAGCTCTGAACTCAACAGGAGATTACTGACGATCTCATCTTAGTCTCGGGGTCTCAGGTTTTGCGAATAAGCATTATAAGCATTCTCCAAATTTCTTAAAGACAAACTTTAATTCCTTGAAAAGCTGTAGATGTGCAGATCTGCTTAAACCCGACTACGCTTCGTAGCTTTTCCCGTGATGCCATCTTCCTTATTAGATTCAATTCTTTAAAAAAAAACAAAAAAAACAGTAGGAGGCACATTAAAGACTTGTAAATGAGAATCCTCATGTCTCAGCTTTGTCTGATATTATCTGCTATTTTCCCCGCTGCAGCCTGCAGAGAGTTTGAGCCTGTGGCAATGGAAAAGGCTTTTGTGAAATACTGTGCAGAGCGAATTGAGATTCCTAACAGTTGAGCCATATTCTTAGACACAGACTGTTATCCTTTGGCATTTTCCACCTGAACAGATTTACTTCTGCACGTGACCTTCTGTCTGTGAATATTTGAGGTGTTATTTATCTCTGACTGTGTCTAATGGTGTCTCCCGACCGGAGTGGAAAAGGTAAAATCTGGTTTACAGGGCCAAATGAATCGTCTCTCGAATTTGTATACATTACAATTGCCTCTAAAAGCCAATATTACAGGGTAATGTAATATGTTCTCCTAATGCGCATTTTATATCGGTCATAAATCACTGCGTGTCACACTTTTAATTTGTTCTCCAGAAGATGATTTCTGCATTTTTATCTGTTGGAAGTAGCAATTCATTACAATAAAGTTCAGGCATATGGAAAGTTTCTTTGGGAAAGTGGCTCTCAATAAAACCTGGGAAGGTTGTTTATTGAAACAAATGCTCTGAACGTCTCCTTCCTAATAACCTCCTATCCTAATGGCTAAGAAGACTGAGGATTACCCAGTAATCAATCTCCCATTGAGTGCTTTAGCTCGGCAGAGAGTAATAACACCTTTAATTAGACTTTCAAGACATTTTTTTTCTCTTCCTTGTTTACCATTAGGCCTAATCAGTGTTTCTGGCTAATTTTGCTATTTAGCCTAACAACATGCCAGCGTGTGCTCGCCCAGCTAATTCAGGTCAAAATATAGACAGATATTGTTCTTTAATCATGTCAAGCCAAGTCGTATTTTATTTATATAGCCCAGAATCACAAATCACAATTTGCCTCGGCAGGCATACGGCGTACGACAACCTAAAAAAAACCTCACCACCAAGAACCCTTTTAACAGTAAAGAAAACCTCAGGAAGAGCCATAGAGGAGGAAGCCATCTCCAGACTAACTTCTTACAGAGAGCAAAAGTAGCTAATGTTAGCTTAGAAATGGAGTCCAATAGCATAAATAATGGGCTTTCAGCACAACACAGAAGTTCTACAGAGCGCCTTGAAGTACTTCAATACATTTGGGCTATTTACTGTAAACATGCCGCACTGTGATTCTTAAATTGCAGTTCACTGTTTAATGCCTTATGTAGCATAAACAAGGAAAAGATGGAGTGCGTCCCCCTTCGATCATGAGTTTACTGCACCCTTTGGGATTTTGACGCGTCGTATTATTTGTAGACAGCGTTAGTAACTGTAGTAGCAGCATGAGAAGACATGCTCAGTTGTCGTCAGCGCTCGGTCAGTTTTACATACATACAACAATTCTCTGTTCGTCCCAAACACATTTTCTATCGTCCCTGGGACAACGGGACGGCATTGGTCTCGAACACCGGGACAGACATGCAATCGTTATCGCTTGTTCGGAACAGGCCAACAAATTCACAATATATACAAATCACGATGAAAACATATCTGATTCATGTCCACTATGAAGTATATGTGAAGAATGTGGATCGTGGGGGACAACTGAGTGACTTCAGGTGTCACCTGAGCCATATGTCCTCCTCTCCACCATGGAGATATGAAAGGGGACAGGTCCATACTTGCCAACCTTAAGACCTCAGAAATAGGGAAGATTTAGAAACCAAAGCAGGGGTCTGCTGGTCTTCCCCCAGAAAAATGTGAGTTCTTTCTGCATTCTGGTGACTTTTAAAGAACAAAAATAACAAAATAATGAGTAAACTGCAGCAACATTTTTACGATTAATACTTTCAATTTACTTTTAATTCACAGGAAAGAAAAGGCCTGTTAATATCTGGCACAAACTAATGTTAATCAGTTTTCATTCACTCATTTATTTTTTTGTCCCATGCCCCTTAGAAAGTCTGTGCACGCCACTGCCCTGTGATTGTCAGCCTCATGGTGACTGAAGTCCATGAGACCCCTGTGATTGACATGGCAAGAATTTGGAAAAAACATGCCTTTCCAAAAGTAACAGGAATGTTTTTTTTTTTCCAGAATGTGCTGAAGTATTTCTCTCTATTCTCCATCTCTCTGTTCTTCTCCCAATCATTATGTAGGACGAGGTACAACAGTACAATGGGCAGCACCCTGTATAGTGACAGAAACAGGTCGCGATAACTAAAAAGGGAAAAAGGTGCCAAAATTTGTCAAAACCTGGAAAAATACAGGAGATTTGTGACCCTGGGAGGAAACCCGGAGAGGGCAATGAAAGACTGGACCTGGACCCGGGAGGATTGGCATGGCATGTATGGATTGGCCACACAAAATAGACCAGCAAAGAAATATAATATTTACAAATTTTGATAAAAAAATATAGAAAATGTAGACTGTGAAGCATAAGTGGAGAGTATGGCTCCAGGAGGACGCTGAGCAGCTTTGGATGCTGCCTAATAGGTGGAACTTGAGCTCATTGCTGATAATGTTGTATGTTTACGTGGGTGCACAACAGAAGAGAGGGCAGGCGGCAAGAGATAAAGATGGACTGTGAAAGAAATAAAGACAGACAATGACTAATTGAAAGACAGAATGAGTGAAATGAGAGAAGAGGACCCTGATTCAAAGAAAATAGACCACCTGAAATAGGAGGAGAAGTGGGAGTGATGGAAACAGGAAATGTTAATATCCCTTTTAAAAATGCGGAGGCATCTGCAGTGTCTGGAAACAAACAAGACAATTAACTCTGGCAAAGGCAGACTAGCCTCGGTTTTCCTCTCTGAGCCAGAGGACAGCAGCCAGCTTTAAACAGAGCCGGGTCACTCTCCAATACTGAGACGCAGCAGCCAGGACCTTTTCCTCCTGCTCTCTATTTCACCTCTCCTCCTGTCAGCTTCTAGCCTCCCCCTTTTTTCTCTCCCCACACCTGGCTTTCTGTGTCTCATTCTGTCAGGAGTTTTTTAGCTGACCCCAATCTCCTCACATCCCATCATGATGTGTCGGTGAAGGTGCCTTTAGGGGTCGTGCATGGCCAGAGCTGTTGTCACGCCAATTGTTGCTGTAATCACACGTCTTCCTTTCCAAGTCTGGGGAGCTGGACTATCAGTGTCCCGCTGACTGTGGAAAGCTGGAATTTGGGCCAGAGGTCCTAGAGATGTTGCTGTGACTCTTAAATTGGGTGTTCAAACACAAGCGGATTGTGGCAGTGAAGATAATTTGGGTGGCTTGTTGGTCTGAGTATCGACCTTCAAAACTTTCTGTGTGACACTTTAGTCTTCAGCAATGTGTTTAATCAACAGTTTGATACCAAAAGTTGGAATTCAGTGTCTGGTTAGATTGTTAATCTTGCCTGCTTTTTGAGGAGATATTTTAATGTTGATTATTTTACTTGTGAAAATTTCTTGTAGGCTACTTTCTGTTAAGATAAAACATAACCAATGATGCATCTGAGGAATTGGGCTTATTTTCTTAAGAAGAAAGAAGGGTTTTGAGGTAAAAAATCCTCAAAATGATGTTTCGTTAAGTATCAGCACATAAAAGCAGATATTGGTACCTTTCATCAAAAATTTCAGTCGCTAACCCTGTGTCATACTGCTGCCGTACGACAAAAAATCATTAGTTAGAAGGTATTACAACCTGTCTGATGTAATGTTATTATACAACTGATTCATTGAAAAGTTTGGCTTTTTTACCGAAGAATCACCTTCATATTCCTCCAAGTGAGTATCCTGAACTTTACATTAAAGACGACTTTTAAGCCTTTTATGTTTGAAACATAAAAAACTCTCCTTCAGATAAAGCCTTTAGATCTGCTGGCAGTCAATCAATCAATCACCACAAAGCATCTTGTGAAAAAAGGTCCAGTTTTCAACCATATCGTCATCCCTTGACAGATAATTAAAAAAAACTGAGGCGGAACGTGAGATGAAGGTTTAAATCTTTGGAAAAGCGGCCTAAGATTTTTTCATCAAACTACTGTCTCCAATGTGGAAGAATGAACTTCTATGTTCAAACAAAACAGAGTTGTTTTTGTTTGCACTGGAACTGAAGGATCATTTCACAGATCTGGCACATTTTTGTGTAAGCAGTTTTATCATAGCATGCAGAAGAAGTGACTATAACCCGTCTCGGTGGAATTTAACTGGTAACTCCACCAATTTCACACATTTAAGTGTGTTTGCAGGTCTTAGGGAGAATTGCTGTTTATATGAAAAAAGTAGTTTAAAGCCTTTCGTGGCTCCAGAGGGAGCTGCATGTTAGCTAAGTTGCATTGTGGGTAATGCAGGTGCCAGGTATTGAAAAGCAGCCCACTGGTGAAGCATTGCACTCACATAACACTCTTGGACTCATTAAGGACAGTTTAAAAACAAACGATCATAATCGATACAGCATTTCCACAATGCATTCCACGCATTCTTCTTCCTTTTCAAAAGCTGCCGCCTACATTACCCACAATGCAACGTAGCCACCAAGTGACATCACCGGAGGCAATTTATCAGATTACATGCAGCTTTCTCTGGAGCCACAAAAGGCTTTATACTACTTTTTTCACACATGAACTCTCCAAGACCTGTAAACACGTGTAAATAAATGTGTGAAATTAGTGGAGTTACCCTTTAATTATCTGACTGATGCATTTGAGAAGGATTTTGCTGAAAGACCTTTTGATATTTCTCAAAGTGAGTCAAAAAAGTATCTATACAAAAAAACGTTGAACCCAGTGTCCACATACCAGCTTTTTTCCGGCTCTTCCTGCATCTCAAGGTTTTCCTCAGTAGAGTTTGAAAACTTAATAAAAAAAAAAAAAAGTGTGAGATGTGGTTTAACCTCGCTTAATTCAGCTATCTGACTTTGAGAAGAATGAGCTCCAATCTTGCATAACCCATTTCATCGTGTAAACACAGACATCACACACATTTAAAGTAGTTTGAATGTGTGTGTGTGTGTGTGTGTAAGTGTGCGGCGGCCTCGGTAAAAATCAAGACCCAGTGATAGGAACCATGTTGTAATCATTTGGTGAGAGGATTATGAGAAACAGTAAGTCAAAGCTGGCCTTCGATCAAGCGCGCGGATGGACGACTGTCCTTGGTGCTGCAAAAACAAACATCACCCCCGTGTCTCATAACTCTCTCACTATTACTGAGGATGGTGATTTGATATTGATTAGGTTTCATGAGGGCCCACTGCTCATCCACCTTATTGTTTCACAGGACGGTGTGGAGCTTTTTGTCCTCCCTTGAGTCTCGTGGCCCTGTGCGAGCTGCATTATCTGCCGTTATGGCTTCGCAGCAGTCTGCGCCCTGAATGTAGAATGGGGCTCATGATTCAGGCGACACATTGTGCGCTTCCTGATAAAGCTATTATTTCTCTTGGCCCCGCGGACTGGGTAAAAACTTATCCATCGCTCTATTTTTATGCTTCTGTCTTTCTCTTATTTCTCTCATTGTCTGGCGTTTTGTTTTGGGTCAGCAGATGTGCAACGATGTGGGGATGTGGCTCCTTGTAAATAATGCCTCTGTCACCAGAAGGGGACACGAGCAGTTGATTTCGCACAGCCCTCAAAACTGCTCTTACACTTAAACTTTGAGAGCATAAGGTTAGCCACAAGTGTGTGGCTGTGAAATAAGTCAGTTCATGATGTATTCACTTCACTTCATTTTTGCAGGTACTGATCGAAGCAACAGTTTCCAGAGAGCGGCGAGGATACATTGCCATAGATGACATCATGGTGCTCAACTATCCCTGCTGTAAGTGCCACTTCTGTCAATGAATTGCAATTATAGAGTGTGCTCGAGGAAAAGAAGCTTTAGTGGCATGGGTGGCAAAATGTATTTCAAAGCAGCATGAAACATAAATAGGATGAGGGGAAGAGTAATGGCTGATCGACCTTTTATATTAGTACTGCAGGTTGTCCTGAGGCATCCTGCGACAGCAGCAGTGCTATTAAAATACTTTGACACCCAAATGCCAGCGCTCCCTTCCACCTGAGCACACACCTGCTGTTCTGCCTCCAGCCTTGTTTGACAGCCAAATGTATTTGTTAATCAGTGAAATCTTGCTTTTTTTCTCTGAAGACTTCCACCCTTTCATGTATTCTCTGGTCTAACTGGGAGTGCGTTGTCGCTTTTTGTCATAAGTCACTTTGTACAGCACTACATTTCAAAGCTTTATGAAAATGCCCTCTGTTCAGGGTGGGCTTCTGTAACCGATGGCTCCCTGCAGCGGAGGGCTTTTTGTGTCAGTGAGGCTAGTGGTTTAGCTCGTTGTCAGCCCCTGAGGACTGTGTGTAAAACATATTCACTAAGCCCCCAAGGCTTAATACCTGGACAAAGTCCCTCAGTGTCACTCGCACCCTCCCTGTACAGCCTACTGCTGAACACAAGGACTCACGGCACATTTAACACTCACGGCTCACAGTGCTTTAAATGACTTATATAACTGACACAAGCTTGAAGGATACTTCTCTCTCGTGGGGGATTCAGTGTCATATCCCTGTTAATATTTATATATCCCCTATTGTTATCACAGTCGTGTTTGGAGATACATGTCATCTTACAGAGGACACCACCAGTGATTTTATTAAACGAACACCGGCTGTGAGATCCGTTCGTACCCATACTGCATGCATAGCACCCAGTCAGTCACCCTGTTTCTCCACGAGACAGCAGATGGCATCTTCTGAATGCTCCCACTGTGGCCATTAAATAATTAAGACTCTCATCAAGACCTGAGCATGCCTTATGATGTGGCACATCGCCAGCCTGAATTACTTGGCAGCTAACCGTGCGATGAAAGAATGAGTGAGAACCCAAAGGGAAGTGTTGCATAGTGGAAAAATGAAATAAAATGAAAGCTCAACAAGTTCCTTTTAGTGAATGCGGGATAAAGCGTGGTTGACATTTCTGTTTTATTCTCCTGAGCTTCAGTCTTTGACTCTGAAACCAGTGTTGCACTCCAATGAAAAATGTATCACGCTAAAGAGTCCTGAGGATAAGATCTGACACATTTAGCTGTACAACACCACCGCTCTTGCCAACCGTCGGGTTTTTTCTTTCACATTCACACTCATTCTGGTGTTTGTTTATGTTTGGCTCTCCGGCATGAATTATGAATTAACCTTAGGAGGGAGAGTCACTCATAGGAAACATGGCCACCTGTGGGGTGCAGATGTGAGCGCTCTCCCCTTACTGTACCGCACAAACAAGATCAACACATCATCGTCTCCCCCCAGTGATAGATACCAGCACATCATCTTGCAAAACCGAGCAGGAGCTGTGTGAGACCCAAACATTTGCTTCTCCCCGATGTTTCAGCCTCACTGTTGCTCCACTGCCTCTTCCCGTCAATCATCCGGAGTGACTTGTGGACTTGTCCTACCCCATTTCTTAGCAGTGCTGTCGACGTTTACCCAGTGATTTGGCTCTGCAGGGGTCTGGTGTTCAGTGCTCTATTGTTAATCACGGAGTTGGGTGAGAGGGCTACTCCCACACACTGACTCATTGGCAGCTTCGCACAGTGTGCTGAGGAATTATTAGTCAAAATGTGGAGGACTGATCTTACTCTGTGGCTTTTCTTCCACAGATTCACTCCCACATTCTTCTCATCTATAGGTTTCCTCAAATCCGTTTGTTGGAAAGTTATATGGTAATAAGTGACCCACTCAGCACATATATTTAAACACTTATACAGACTTTGTCTTATTGTAATGTCTTAAATGTATGTTTTAGAACTTTTTATTCCAGCTGTGAGTTTTATTTTGATGTTATGATGGATGCAACGACTTCTCAGCTGCCACAGAAACTTCTTTTTACTATTCCGCTCCTTTGTTTTTTTGTTGTTGCCTTTTATTTGTTTTTCCTGTTCTATCTTGGCAGCTGCATTTGTAAGTAAGAAAGAAATGAATTGAAATGAATATGACAACGTTATGATGGACGATGACATCGTTGTCACCACTGTAGTCACCGCTCTTGCCCTGCCACTCTGACCCAGCTATCTCACCCAGCAGAGAAAACTTTCGCCACCGACTCAGTAAGAAAAAAGAATTAGAAGGACACCAGCTGTATGATGGGGGAGCACCAGCGTGCAGAAAGTTGTGATACATTTAAAGGAAAGAGAGAGCACTGAAAAGGCAACCCAGAGGGCACTTTATCATGTTTCATCTACCATAGGGGCATCCAAAAGGGCACTCGTGGCTTTTTTTCAAATATGGGGGCACCACATTCTCCCTGAGTCCACCAATGCTGTGTCAGGGTTATTTCCATAACTTCACTGTGTTCAGCCTCAGAGGCTGGAAACAAAGGTAGCTTATTGAGGAAGCTAAGCTAAGAAAATGTAAATAAGTGGCGTGGTTTAGCAAAACACGGTAAACAAGGTACCATGAAACAAGGTAACTCTGTCTTGGGTTTGCCTACCCGGGCTGATTTGAGAAAGAAGATAATAAACGGAGAGGTGGTGTTAGTACACTGAGCAGCAACAATCTTATTTTCATTTTCTCTTCCAACGCCAACAACTTTTGGCTTACGGTAACTCTTAAGGGACACAGTACTTCTTTATTTGATCTCAGTGTATGTGCACTCGAGGCTTCAAGTTTCCACCTCACACTGTCACTGAATATTGGACCAGGATTGGCTTCCAAACTGTGAACGATGATGTCACAAATCATGCTCGTAGTCATGCCATGCCCGCCTCTTACAATCTGATTTTCAATCAGCAAAGAGAAAATTTATACTGTGAGCAATGAATGTGAAAACAGCCTTCTAGGGTCAAACTGCACATACATCATTCTGTTCATTGAAGCTCAAACATTCAGCTGTTTGTAAAGGAAGAAAACACATTTTTGACAGGAGCGGGACTTATAGTCACACATCAGTGCAATCAGTGCACAAACAAAGAGCAGTGAATAGAGTACAAAATGGGTAAGAAAGTCAATACTCAAGTTATGTGCTGCTTCAAACTGTTAGCTGAGAAATCTGTTCCTGCTTTATGTTGTTGATGAATGTTCCAATGACATTGAGTTAATTCTGAACAAACATCAGGCGAAACGAGTTGTCTGAAATGTTGTCTTCAGCAGAAAGGCCTGATATTCCTGTTGATTGCATTTGACAAAACAAAAGAAGCCTTAATAAAAATGTGCCTTGACTGACATTGTGAGTGGCTGAATTGTAATGGAGTCTTTTGATCTCACTGTGTTCCTCTCTCTGTCTGTCTCTTTAGATAAGGCGCCACACTTCTCCAGGCTAGGAGATGAGGAGGTCAATGCTGGGCAAAATGCCACTTTCCAGTGTGTTGCTGCTGGAAGGGCGGCAGAGGCTGAGAAGTTCCTGTTGGAGGTGAGTGGTTTATTGGTGGAGTTTAAAGCTAAAGGAACCTGTCCGACTGCTTCGGATGTGTGTGAGTTTGTTGTATTTTTACTTCTAAAGACAATCAAAAGTGCAAAAGGAGAACTGGTTTTGGTAGATGTCACATTTGACTACCTGAATTATTCATATTTTTGAGGTACCTCAGGTGAAGGACAGATTATGAGACAATGGGCCCAGTGGTGCAGACATGCAAATGAACCCTCATCCCTCCTACAAAGGAGCAAAACACCCAGACTGAAAGAGATACAAAGTGGCATCACATGTTTATGCATCTTTTTCATCTTTTAACATCTTTTTGTGGTGTGTCTGTGGTTGTGGTTTTGTGTCTCTTTGTGGCTGTTTTGCATCTTTTTGTGGCCGTAAAGCGTTTTTTGTAGTTGTTTATGCTTCTTGGGAGTAGTTTTGACTCTGTGTATACATTGTTTCTTTTGTAATAGTTTCGGTTCTTTTGGTGGTTATTTTTGGCCTATTTGTGGTAGTTTTGAAATTCTTCGTAGTAGTTTTGTTTTTTCTTTGTGGTCATTTTGTGTCTCTTCGTAGTGTTTTGCGTCACTCTTTTGTTGTTTTGCATCTCTTTGTAGTCGATAAATGTCCTTTGTAGAATGTTTGTATCTCCTTGTGGTCCTTTTGTGTCTCTTTGTGGTACTTTTGTGTCTCTTTGCAGTAGCTATGTATCTCTCTGTGGTCATATTGTGTCTGTGGTCGTTTTGCTTCATTTTGTAGTTGTTAATAATTTTTTGTAGTCTTTTAGAGTTTCTTAGTAGTAATTTTGTGTCGTTGTAGTGTTCTGCTCCTCTTTGTGGTTGTTTTGTGTGTCTTTGGGGTCGATTACGTCTCTTTGGAGTTGTTCTGACAGCTTGTGTGTGAATATTTTTCTTTTTGTAGAAGTTTTTAGTGTTTTGATGGTTATTTTTTGCAGCTCTTTGGATTTGTTTTGTGTCACTTTGTGGTCCTTTTGAGTCTCTTTGTCGCGTTTTGTGTCTCTCTGTGGTCATTTTGCGTCTCTTTGTAGTTGATTACAGTAATTTGTTGGATTTCAGAGTCTCTTAGTAGTTAGTTTGTATCTCTTTAGACCATTTTGCTACTCTTTGTTTTCATTTTTCATGTCTTTGTACTCATTTAGCCTTCTTTGTAATTGTTTTGTCTCTCTTTGTATTAATGTTGTTTCTTTTTGTAGTTGTTTTGTGTCTGTTTGTTGTTATTTGATTATTTTTATTCGTTACCCTAGTTGACCATTGCAGCCAGGTTTTCTCTCTACATTTGAATCATTATGTTTCCCAGACTTGTTTGTACTTAAATTAAGATTGTAGACAGTTTGCTCTGATGGCCTTGGTGCCTCCTCACTTCACTGCCTTTGAAAAGTTACATTGCTTCTTGTGTTCACTGCTTTCTTCCCTGCCTCCTGTTTTTATTCAGATCGTGTATGGTGCTTTAGATATCTGTCTTTTCATCTTGAATAGCTTACTCTGTGAAGGTCAGACGAGCCATACAGTCTTTACCTCTGGTGGGAATAACTCTGTGGTCTTAAAATCCTCCTCTTTATGTAGCCTTGATTAAAGCACCAAACACTATCGTGCTGTAGGGCTCCGCTTTTTCATCTTACACTGCAATTACCACATGGCCACACATTCACTGCTTTTGCCAATATCCTATATCCCACTGCAGCCAGTGTTAATCATGGTTGACCTTAGGCAAACCTACTGTATTGTTTGACTCTGGGAAATGTGTGATTTATGTAATTGAAGCGTCCTCATTCCCACCTCTCTGGACGCTTTATCAAACCACTCATTTGGTCACAACACAAGGATGAAGACAAATGCTTTGGGTAATTAGCTGGCATAAAGCATACAGGCGCCAGCTGTAATGAGATCTCTGGGCCACTGGAATGCTCTTCCCTGCCTCTTCTCTACCTTTTACAGTCCTCTTCATTGTTTTTGTCTGCTCCTCCCTTCTGTCTTTCTTCATATGAACTCAAATCAATGTTGTTTTCTGTTGTTGTGCCCTTTTGTGTTCATTGTGTCTGCCATACCAGCTGCGGCACAGCCTTGGCTGCACACGCCTGCCAGATTAACAGATCGTTTTGTCGTTTCCTCGCCAATTAGCCACAGCCAGATTGTTTACGTAACGTGGCGTGATCTCATGTTTATTTGATTTATCCTGATTTCCTTTGCCTCATCTCTGTAATCCACAGGTCAGGCAGGGATAAAGAAGTATAATAGATACAGTGAGGATGCCAAAGTGTATTATTGAGATTTTTTTCTCCTTTACTTGCGGTCACAAGATTTGTTGCCTGCCCAACCCCAATCAGCGGTTGTGTGTTTATGTGTTTGTTTGCAAAGGCTTGACCCGAGGTTTGTGTGGTCTGTGGGTTTTTGAAGGCCGTAATCAAAAGTAAAACAGCAGTTGAAATGGCCAAACATAACCCAAAGGTCTCCTTGTTAATCCCAGCATGCTCTCGTGCTTTGGATTCTGTTAAAACGGCCAGATCAAAAGGACGAGTATCAGGATTCATGTCTACCGTTTCACACAAAGAGAATGGCCTGAAAACATGAGAAAAAATGTCAGATTCAATGTGTTTTGTTGAGAGTATGTGGACTTGACGGATGCTTGTGGTTTTTAATGGTGTGGAACAATGTGAGAAATGCCTCTCATGGTGCAACAGCGAGGTGCATCATACAACATTCATTTGGATCACACTCTCGCTCTAATCTTTTCTTTCTTTCTATCACTTTTTCTCTCTCTTTCTCACTTCATCCCCTAACTCACTTTTGTTTATGTTGTGTTTCTGCCTTGAGACCCTCCACTTTACACTAATGTCTCACAGCCATTTCTTCCACTTCCTTTTTCTCGAGACCAAAACACAAAGTGAGAACGCTGCTATTCATCCATTAGCCTATTTACTAAACTGATTAAACCTTGATGCATTAAAGCCCATCTGCCTCCCTGCCCTAACTGCTGAACAGTTTAATGTTGTGGTTCAATAACATCGCACACCGAGGACGACTGAGGTTGTAGATGGGCTCCATTAAGGGACGACACTCATGACATGTATTACCCCCATAATCACTATTATTTTAACAAGATTTCATTTATTTTTATAAAGCATGTCTGATTGTCATATTGTGTGATTAAATCAGAGAGATGGTCCTGCCTTTTTAATTAAATTGCACACAATTGGACAATCCTTGATTTTAATCACATTGCTCTAATAAGGGCTGACCCAGATAGCAATAATTTAAGTGTGTTTTTGTTACATTATTAGCTTAGTGTCCCGGGAGTTCACTGGGCAATAACTGCAGACAAGCTTTACAATAGGTAATAAGTAATGAGGGTTTCTGTGTGTATGTGTGTGTGTGTGTGTGTGTGTGTGTGTGTGTGTGTGTGTGTGTTAAGGGGGGAGGTTGGCTGGTGTGTGCATGTGGATGTTTTTTAATAAAAAATACATGAATATATACAACTTACAAAATCACTACAACCCTGGTTCCAAAAAAGTTGGGACGCTGTGTGAAACAGAAACAGAAACAGAAGACATTTGTTTAACTGACAACATGTTACTGAGCCAGTGGAGTAATATCCTTCATACATACATGTGTTTCACAAAGTGCTGAACTTCACCCATCCTTGCTTGTGAAGGACTGAGCCTTTCGAGGATGCCCCTTTCATGCCAATCATGATACTTTCATCTGTTACCAATGTTTACCTGTAGTATGTTCCAAACAGGTGTTTTTCCACAGGTGTGCAACGTGTTGCTGGCATCATATTCAGAAAAAAAGTATATTCTGTATTTACAAAAATCAATGAAGTTGATGAGGCTATACATTAGATATGTTATCTTTGTACTCTATTCAAGTGTGTATATGTCAAGAAGGTGCCGCAATTACACAAAAGGACCCAAGCGCAGACACACAGAGGCAGGCAGGTTGAAAACAGAAAGCAAGCTTTAATGTGCTGATGTCCGAATGAAATCCAAAATCCAATGTCCAAAAACCAAAATCCAAAAAAGCAAGTAAGACAGGCCAAGGAAAGTCAGAGGAAAAAACTAAAGAGAAACACAAAACTCAGGACAAACCAGAAAACCACGAAGAACAAATCAGGAACACAGGGAGCACATGAGGACCGGGGAACAGGCACAGGAGCACAATAGACACGTGGATGTAAACAAAACGTGACCAACAAAGAGTGAGGGAACAACACAGGTTAAAATACAAACTAAACTAACAAGGGGATGAGGTGCAGATGGAGAGACACTGTGAATAGTTCAGTGCTAATGAGGCTGAGGTGAGACAGGTGTGGGGGAAAGTCAGGCTGGGGAGGAGCACAGGAACACAGGTGAGGAGAAAATGTGAGAAAACAAAAGACACAAACACATACAATGGTAATATAACCAGCCAAATATAGACACAGTATAAAAATAAGAAAGCAGGGAAGGAAGAGAAATAAATTTAACAAAATCCTGTCAGCATAAATCCTTATTTTGGTCCAAAGTTCTCTCCAAAACTCTGTTCTTCACATGTCTTAAAATCATCAATATTTGATAATAAACTATTTTGGTAAATCATAGTAATCACTTTTCAAAAGAGGGCTGCTCAGAGGGCCCATAACTTAATGGGGCACTATGCTAATTTTACACATAAAGTAAAGGTTAGTTACTAGACATGTCGAGCTCTACTCAGCCTGTAAAAACAGTCATGTCTTCTGTGGCTGTGAAAATCAGCATTACAAACTGAGGGGATATGTTTGAAAGATGTGGGCATTCACCAGGTAGGAAGGATCTATTGAAGGGACTATTGCATTAGTATGGGTATGGGGTGCAGGGTTTGGTAGCTTGCCTGATACTCAAGATATCTTGGCCTTTACTGCTGCCTGAACAATTCTCTTCCTATAACCAAGCCTGGCTGCGTGTGCAGCTATGGCACATGATACTCTCTATGAGGGGACATGTACCTGTATGTTTGTGTATGGGGGCGGAGTGGGAAAGACATGATGACCCGCTCTGTTTTCTCTGACCCTGTCCTTTCCTGCTTTTCAGAGACACAATGGCGACATTTTAACAACAGCGTCTGTCAAGCACCTGAGTCACCGGCGCTTTGTGGTATCCTTCCAGCTAGACAGCGTCCAGCGAACAGATCAGGACCTTTACCGTTGCGTCACTCAGTCCCCGAGGGGCTCCGGGGTTTCAAACTTTGCTGAACTCGTCGTCAAAGGTAAACGCTCTCTTCTATTTGTCTCTTTTTGTTCCTTTTTTGGGTCTTTCTTCCTTCTTTCTGTTTCTTTCATCTCAACCATCAGTCTTCCTGCTGTTTTTTTATGATAACATGATTTTCTGCTCTTCTTGGTCACAGCAGATTACTGCCTGTGACTTCAGATGAGGATTTAAAATAAATTGATCATAACAAGCAGTGAGAGCCGCTATTATGAACATTTCAAACTAACCATAGGACATCATTTGTGCACAATGGTGGAAATCATAGACACCTATTTCAAATTGATTTCCATAAAACTCCTTCATCACAAATTGTACGGTGCTCGACACACATGAAGGCTCTTTGGACGGCAAATACAATCTCCCTGACATGTGTTGTTTTCTGAGTTGGAGTTGTCAAATAGGCTGCCATACTCAGCTCTTCAGCTCTCTGTCAAAAAGCTGTTCACTTGACTTGGACTCCTGAAGCCCCTGTCATATCATGTACCGCAGATGGTGACCTCACTCCCATTACTCACTCCAACCCCACAGCCTGACACCGCTTTGACAGCATAGTAATGACATGGCTGTGGGATGGTTTGATGGCATAACAAACTCCAGCCCTCAGCAAAAGGAAGATGAGACGAGGCATAAGGATGTGAAAGATCCCCGTCCTCTACTTTACGCTCCTGCTGTTAATACGTATTTTTTATTTATTTTTTTTTATTTAAGCAATGCTAGCAGTATGGCTGTATGGATGGCAATATTGGCCTGTCCATCACTTTGATCCAGACGGAAATAGCTCAATAACTGTTGAATGGCTTTTCATGAAATTTTATACCAACATTCAGGCTCTCCAGATGATGTATCCTAATGAGCTTGGTCACTTGAGTTTCGTGTAGTGCCACCAGCAGGCTCACAGTTGTTATTTGTATGAATGAATGATATATAAATATATATCTATATAGACAACACTAATATGAGCTACCTAAAATGACAGACACGATCTTTGGGACAAATGTATTTGACGTGGAGTTGATTTTCTAGTCAACCACCAGGGGGCGATCAAGATGTTTTGGCGGGGCTTTCATGTCACCCATATTTATACATAGTTGATAGTGAACATGTTTGCTTGCTGATTTTTGCATTTTGTGACAGCCTCACAGAGCCACTAGCATGCCTATAGACTCTATAGCCTTGTTTTGTTAAAGCATGCAATAAATCCCTTTGATTGATATGGACGCGTGGATTCGGTTTAGTAGTGTGATTCAGGCTGATTGCTACAGTACAACATGGAGCCTTTTTGCCAAAATGTTTCTAAACCCTCACGCCAGCAGCCTCCAGTAAATGAGGAGTCAGTGAATGCGCTCATAGAAGGCCATGAAATCCCATTTAGTGTGCTCACACTCTCAGCAAATAAGTATCATTGTATCCATGTGGTTGTTGCTCGCCTCACTTTTTTATAATCAGGACAAAGATGTTATTTTTGGAACAGCTCATTCTGAGCCACGGGTAGATATGATGGCTGGCTGTAAGTCACGTACAAGTCAACTGGCTGTAGCTATATATAAGAAGAGACTTAATGAGTTGGATCAAGTCGTATCAAGACTGTAGATTGAGTGCAGGAAACATGATGAAGCTCTCTTATTGCCCCATGAGGATGTGTCTGCAAAATGAATAAAACATTTTCCTCCTTGAGGTAGTGTTTGTCTCTGGCTTTTGTTGTGGCCTCCGAGTTGTTATATCGTGATCCTGAGCTCATTTGAAAATGTGTTTTCAGGGATTTGCAGCCAGTTAAAGCATAAATCTTAGCACCAAAAAATCCTTAATTAAACAGAAAGCAGCACTGAGAGCGATGTTTAGTTTGAGAATAGCTTTGTGCACAGAGGGAAACAAAGTAAAAGATAACGAATAATATACAGAAAAAAACATAATTGTATGATAAACAACATAAATAACGGGAAAAACCTTTTGAGCCGTGAACTTTGAGTGAGTTTGTAAAAATTTCGGGCCCCTGTGGCCTAAATTTTGGCCTTTCATTATGGATGCAGTCCTTGACAGCCCAAAGATGAGCTGCTGCAGGCTAAGTCAAGGCTAAGAGAAGCAGCACAGAGTGGAGCTGAGATGCTGGTAATGTTGAAAGCCCGCAGAGAGGAGGGCCATAAAAGACAGAGGCGCCTTCGTGGGAATGAAGGATTAGTCACAGCCACAGATCTAACTCTGATCTTTTCTCATGCTTTGTCCTCATTTCTTTTGCATTCCCTTCCCTCCCTCACACTGTTGCCCGTGTAATTGCTCAGTCGCTTGGATCTTCCAGTAAGTGACATTTGACCGGTGGGCTCTGGAATTAATCCTTGGTTTGGCAGTCTTCACCGTGAGTCTCCTCTTTCATCGTGGTGACCAGCCGTGAGGACAGAACACTCAGTTAGAGAAAAAGATGTACCGCACTTAATCCGTCGGTTACAAAGATCATACACATCAAATTCACTCCATCCACAGCTGTTTTTTCACTTACTACTTTTCCCAAATGTATGCGGAGGCTCTGAATGCCTTGTTAATAGCTATGACTAATCTGCTATTTGAACGCAGTTTGACCTGCTCACTTCCTGCAGTCTCTCGGGACTCATTTAAGACTCAGTGGGCTCAAACATAATGAGAAAGCTGTTTGGATACAGCTGATTAATAAAACGAACAGCACAACTTTACCTCCCTAGACTGTACGGCAGCGCTACGGGCCCGCTAGCAAATGCTTTGACCAATTCAACTGTGTTTGACTAGGAAAAGAAAAAAAAACAGCTTTTCATTTCTTCTCACAGTTCCCCCGTCGCCCATCGCACCGCCACAGCTGCTGCGTGCCGGCTCCACTTACCTGATCATCCAGCTCAACACCAACTCTATCCTGGGAGATGGCCCCATTATCAGGAAGGAGATTGAGTACCGCGCCAGCCAGTCTCCGTGGTCAGAGGTGCACGGAGTCAACATGGTCACGTATAAGCTGTGGCACCTGGATCCAGACACAGAGTACCACATCAGCGTGCTGTTGACTCGGCCTGGAGAGGGGGGAACTGGCCCGCCAGGACCGCCTCTTGTGAGCAGGACCAAGTGTGCAGGTGAGCTCTGACGGTGTAACACACTGTACAACTGGACAGGGTGTAGAATCAAGGTTCAAGATTCAATACCTTTCAAATGAAGCATTGTTGTGACAGGTTATGGTCTTAGTGTGGTCATGAGTCATGATTAGTTTGAATAATGTGATTTTTCCTTCTCAGGATGTTTTAAAGGAAAAAAAAAATTGAAAATAAAGAATAAAATAATATAGAAAAAAAATGGAGAAAAGTCAGAAACAAATAAATATAATTATGTGTCTTTTTCCTTCTTGTCTCTCTAATTATCTTGTGACCCCTCCAATGCATCTTGAGACCCCCAGCTTGTGGACCACTGTGCTGTACTTTAGGTCATGTTGCTTCATTTAATTGCAGGCTGTGCTGGATAATAGAGCTCAGAGCGTAGGTACAGATAAGTACAACCATTGTCAGTATTTAGCACATTTTAAGTGTATTTAACACATTTTCACTGCTATTCACTGGCCAGTAGCTGCTGCTGCATTGACAACACACCACCCACGACCCAGCTTTTGCCCATATGTTATGTGTTTTAAGCTGCATTATGCAGTATTGTTCACAAAGCTTAAATCTTTTTAATGGCAGGAATTCATAGCTCCATGTGGATCTTGTCGAGTGATGTCATGTTTATAGAGATAACAGGCTCCAACAGTCTATGCACTCTATTCCCCCTGTTTGTGTCTTTTTTATGATTGGGCAGAGACAGTCCTCTCAAAGGAACTATTACGCAATGAACAGTGCTTAGGGGAATTACAGTGTGCACTGTTTAGGTGATGCTGAACCCCAGAGCCCTGGAAAAGGGAATACAGTGCTTTCAACATCTGGCTGTTCGGTAGAAACCAGAAGCGTGAGGGCAGCAGGGTCTTCGATGCAACCTGTACCAGCCCTGTGATTTTTTAAATTGCATTAGCATACACTGTACATTTAATGTAGACTGAAATAATTCCAAGAGATATGTCTTTTATGGAGTTATATGAAAGAGCCATAGCTCAAAGCGTTGATTCTCAACAGCCACACAGCAGAACTTCAAAGAGTCTTACAGTATGGCGCTGCATCTGTCACGATAATCTGCTAAAATTCAATCAAGAGAGGAGCTGATAGACAAGTTCTAACTCAGTCGCTGCATATACTTATCTCATGAGGAAATGCACCCTTGCTATCGCTGGAGTTCTCTGAACTCTGGAGCCGAGGAGACTGAAAGGGGGACTTTCTTGCTGCCAGCATGGCAGTATTGGTATGACGCTTATTTAAAAGATAACAGCTGGCTGACTACAGTAGCTAGCCTGAAGCAGGCTTCTTTGGTATCTACTGAAGAGGAGAGACTTCTTATTTTGTCAGTCACAAATAAATGGATGAGAATTTGTATGTGACAGTGATGGAGACATAGCAATCACAGCACACACTATAAATGGTTTTAAAATAGTGTCTAAAGAAAGATCTAGGGACATCCAGTACTATGCCCATTTTAAATTTCAGGCGCCCAACATCAATTTTTTTCTTTAATGTGAACAATCAAGACCAGGATATAATCAGAAAAGCACACCTAACATCTGACAACCTGACAGTTTTGCTTGAAAAATGTCTGAAACAATGAAGCGATTATTGAAATAATTTATGATTACAACAGTCTGCAGCTCAACTCATTAAATAATAGAGTAATTGTTTCAGCTCTGTTAGCTAAGGTCTGCCCCTTACTCATTGACCTTGAAGTCGTTAGTTCAAGCATTTAATTAACTAGCTGTCGCACGTATATGTTCATAATCTAATTATATATATGTATTTTTTTTATACAAAATTTAATACAATTCAAATTAGTGTTCATTTAAAGACAATGCTATGCTTTTACATTAATGATTCTGAATGTGTATCAGAACTACCAAGATGGAGACCGAACATTTTATGTACAAAACGATGTGTAATTAGTTCAGTTGATCGCCACAGCAGGGACTCGCAAAATGGGCTGCAGTTGCTGCGATGTAATCCTTTGGGCACGTCAAAGTACGTCCACTAAAATGGCTGAGATTGTGATTGTAACTGTCTGACAACATTATGGACGAGATCTAGAAGTAGCCATCATATTGCTCTCTTTACAGCCACCAGACTCCATTGACAAAAACAGTAATTTTGCAGAACATGGTAGTTGCTGGTCTACCGCAGCCTTTAATGGTTAGTTTGTTTGTTATTGTGTGACTCTGGTGACATGTTAGTCTGGATCTGAACTCACACTTTTGTTTGTTTGTTGCTGCCACCTGAGGTGATCTGTTGAACAAATCCATAACCTTTTACCCGTTGTTAGTCATTTAGAAACCGAAAAACAAAAAATAATTACCCTGTAAACTACAGTAACAGCTAACATTCCAGTAAAATACAGGTTTAAGTATAAATCATCCAGGTGAAGGTTTTCCATCGACTTGTTTTTTTTTCAGCTGAACATTTTACTGCCTGCACTCCTGTCATCTATCACTGTGCAGACACAGAACACCCAGGGAGATGAGCAGGATCCTGGCAGGCCACACCCATGCTTACTTTTAAATATATGTTCACGTATATAGAACAAAGAGAACTGTGTTGATGCAGATGCACCCACAGAGATGCAGGCATTCATTACCGCTGCCTGCATCTGCAATGTGTGCGCAGCGCTCACAGGCACACAATATGGAGAGCTTTGTGTTACCCAAAGGCAGTCTGTGGATTTGTGTCTTCCATGGTCATCACTCTTTTCTATGCCCAACGGTCTCTTCCTGCCACACACCATCCCTCACATATCTCCCTACCCTGCTCCACTAGAGCCTCCCTGGCCCCCTCTCCAATGACATATTAAAGCTACTCTCCTCTCCCAACAGCCAAAGACACCCCTCATTCATCAGGCGCCATGAGTGAGCTTACAGCCCTCCCTCCCCAATCGACGCACCCCCCGCACCAGCTCGAGAGACACCGAAATTCACAATAAAAAAGTATAAAAAATAAAAAAAACAGCAAGAGAAGGGAAGGCTGCGGCGTGGGAGTGTGTGTGTGGGAGAGAGGGTCGTTTTTCAAACAGGGAAACGGTAAAAATGAGGAGAGTGAATGTACGAGAGGTGAAGCGAGAGAGGATTCACAGCATACGGAAATTGCTTTCACAGTTGCCGGTATCGGTGTATGTGAAAGTCACTAAACTCAGCCTTTAATGATGTATTTACATTTCAACCACTGTGACATTAGCTTGTTCAACCATGTGTGGGATAAGTAATACTGCTGTGTTTGCTGAGCTGTTAAACAGGGCATTTAGATGCAGTACCAGTTCAACACAGAGGAAGTATAGGTGAAATTAATTTTGTCGCTCTGTTGTGTTTTGTCCTTACGGTTGGCAGCTGCACAGCTGTGAGTGACTGATCTCTGAATTAGTTGTTTTGTAGTGCGGCTGCATCTGATCGACTCCTTGATCAGTGTTCTTACCTGGGTGGTGGTGTTGATGTGGTTTTACAGTACGCTGCAATAATGGAAGCCTCCTCCACCTGGTGTGTTTCCCATCCTCAACCCTGCAGGAGAGTCTAATCACCACCTGGTTCCCAGAGCTCCCCTGACCCAACCTCCAAACCATCTGGTCTACACCACCCTTACTGACCCCACGCTCCACAGCTGAATCCCTATCGCCCTCCTTTGCTGTTGGCCTGATTAGCTTTAAGCGTGAGAAAATGGATGGTGAGGTTGTTGCGGTGATTTCAGGGAGGTGGTAACTATCCTGTGAACAGAAGGGATATTTGGCCCCTCGCTGTATTTAGGAGGAAAGTGAATTTCCTCTCCAGAAGCTGTGTCTTGCCACCGTGACTAATCTCGCTCTTCCATGGTCATGCTGAATATTTCCCTCCTTCCCAAACATGTCGGCTGTAGCTGGCTTCACCGTACACATCCTCGCAGAGCTGCTCTGTCCTCGTGCGGGTGCTGTAAAACTAATGGCCGTGAATGTGAACATGGTCGCCGCCTGGCTCTGATGGCCGTCCAGGTGTGCTTGATGAGCCATTGCTGTGATTATCAGCACGGTGCATTAGCACAGCTTGAAGCCCCTCAAGTAAATCAGGGAGGAGAGGCGAGCATTTGTAGTGCAGGTGGTCCCCAAACTACGTTAATGGGCTTCCACCTGCTGCTGGGTCACTGAACCTTCTGGAAAGCCCCGGCCCAGGATGCTCCTGGTCTGTTAGTGGGAGCCAACGTTGGAGCCCGACTAAAATTAGACACATTAGGCACACAAGTGCTTTGGCTTTCTTGGCATGTCGTTCATCACGTCTTCCGCTGTGAGCCAGAATTCCCTATATGTTCACATTTGGGGTGTTTGGATTTATGTGTGCTTGTGTTTTCTGCTTGCACTTGGGTACAGGCGTGCATGTCTGTATAAATCTAGTTTTCCCGGCTGACACAGTCAGTCCAGATCCCCCTCCACGGACGCATGCAATCTCAGGCAGCTCTGCTCTGTCCTGCTGCCGTCCCATGTCACAGTTTTGGGGGGATAATACACCAGAACCTGTCACATCCACTCTAACTTCCAATCTCCAAGGATCAACATGGTGCGCTGGGCTTTGGGCCATGTTGGGGCGGCTGCAGTTTTCACGCCACAGGGTGCCAAAGAATGGGTGCCCGTGGCATTCAGACGGAATAAGACGAGGCGAGGGGAAGGGGCTGGCACAAATATCCACTTTGAGGAAACCCACAATGAGCACACTGTGGCCTCTTTGGCGGCACTTTCATCAACTCAGCAGTTAAATGCCTCTCTTTATTTAGCCCTCAGACTGTGCAGACTATCAATTGCACCATTAAGACAATCCTCAGTCACACTGAACAATGGAACATTAACATTTCTTGCTGGGTGCAGTCTACTACTTTGCGATTACTGTGGCCACCCATTCATCTGTCGCCACATTAGTCTGGATGAGGTTCAGATCAATGCTCTGGTCATATTTCCATCGAGTATGAGATGCCAGGCAGCAAATTAAAAGAGAAGGCTGGTGACTGCAGAGGCCTTCAGAATAGATTGGAAGTGTCATAAAATTTCACTTTAAAAGAATTGCTCTGCCACAGGCAGTAATAAGTGGATAAGATATTGGGCATAGCGACTTTGTATCTGATAATGTTAGCATGCTAATGTACGTGTGTTTGAACACGTGTACATGTATAAGAGATGGAGAGAGAAGGACGAAGGGAGTGGAGAGAAATGATGTGATAAAGGCAAAATGGTTATTTTAGACAGCAAATGTGTGTGTGTGTGTGTTAGAGTGTTCTTGTACAACCACAGAGCACCTTTCAAACCAATTTTCTAAGATAATTCTTGTTTTAGTGTGTTAGTCCCTGCTCAGTGATGCATTAGCCGCCTTATTTAAGTTCCCTACACTAATCTGTGCTGCAGTGAGAATCCCACTGAGTGTACGAGTCAGCCAAGGAATGAAGACCTTGGCCAGTAACCTCAAACTCCACTGATCTCTCCCTGTACCCCATATCTCTGCTGTCACTTTCTGCCTCCCTGGCCCATTACTCAACATGCCCTATTAAAGGAATATAGAAATACATTACATTATGTTGCATATTGCTTGATAAAAAGGCATTGATTGTGTTAATAATGGCCACAGTTAAATGCCTCCATTGATACTGAGGATGTCCTTGGTTTAGCTCATCCTCTCTTCAGATTCAGAGGTCCTCCTGAACACTGGCTCGTCTGTGCCTCTGCGTATAGAGGCTCTCTGTATCTCTCAGCTCGCCATTACACTTGAGGAGGATATCAAAGAGAGAGCTGTTGTTCTTTTAGTCTGAGTCAGAGAAAGTCAGGGTTAACCCAGCAGTGACCAGAATTAACTCGGTGCCTTCTAAAAATATGCGGCAGGCCGTCGCGATGACCCAGCAGTAAAAGGGACCAGCGGAAGTGAATGCCCTTGCGTCGCACGGGTATTTTAGTGTGTGGATTAAACCTCAGGGAAAAGAAGTACAACTACTGGATAGTCAATTTGCTCTGCCACGCGGAGGCGGGGAGTGGTGGGACTGCGACAGCAACCCGCAGCCTGTCCGATTAATTAGCGCAATTGGCATGAGCTCCTGCTCTGCCATGGGGGATGTGGGTGTGTTATGCTGGCAGCTAAACGTTGACCTCCTCCATGTTTTGGCGGGGCAATATGGCGTCGTGTAGGAGGGGAGCAAGCGAAAAACTGCCAGGGTCATCCTGGGACATGAGTGCTCTGTCTGAAATCAGATATTTCACAATAAAACAAAGTTATCTGTGTTTTCATTTTCTAAAATTCAGTATTGTACCTTCAGGACTTGTATAATACAATTGCTTGTTTTTGTCAATGCATCTCTGCTTTCTTTATTACTCAATTTTCTTCTCCATCTTCAATCTCTCTCCCTCCCAGAGCCAATGCGTCCACTGCGGGGCCTCATGGCCACAGATATCCAGTCCAGGCAGTTGTCCCTGCAGTGGGAGAACTTGGCGTTCAACCTGACACGCTGCCACACCTACTCAGTGTCCCTGTGCTACCGCTACACCACGGCGGGAGGCGGCGGGGGCCACAACACCACCGTGCGCGAGTGCCTGGCAGTGGAACACAATGCCTCACGCTTCACGCTGCGTGATCTGCCACCCTACCACGGCATCCATGTCCGTCTGTCACTGGCCAACCCAGAGGGGAAGAAAGAGGGCAGAGAGGTCACCTTCCAGACCGAGGAGGACAGTAAGTCTCGGGAGGAAGTCACAGAACAGAGAAACTAAAACATGTCATTGCAAAATAGCAAACATTTTCAGATGAATTTCCACCAGAATATTCATACACACTTGGCAGTTTATAGGTTAATTAGGTACACATAGCTAAACTAATGTAGTCTAACACAAATCAATTCTCTAAGAGAAGTCTATCTGATATTACATGTTTAGACCTTTTTAATGGTTCTTGGATACCTGGGAGTTTGTATCTTGTGAGCGACATGCACAGCTCACCACCAATCACAATCAGTCTCCATCAATTTATCAAACAAATGCATTTATCATGCAGCCCTAAGTGGAATCAACATCCCTCTAAAACAGCTTCATCAAACACTGAACTTTATAACCTTCATGAAGAGAGAATTTATTGCAGGGTTGATGTGTTGGGCTGCATTAATATTAGCAAGGTGTACCCAGTCAACTGGTAACTGAATGTATTCACGAACTGTTGGTTTTCATCTAATTTTGTAAAATGCCCTTTTGTGTCACAGGAGACACTTACTGTACACCTAATTATCTAAATTATGTAGTATTTTATAACGTATGGTGTCTACTGGCTTTATGGGCATTTTACTCTCTTGACTTTTTATTCAGAGGGACCTGAGGTTATCATGTCATTTTTTAAATTACTTTAAATAGCTACTTTGGAGGAGAGTGACCTCTAAAATGCTCCAGACTCCCTCAAATCGTTTAACTGTTCTCATTGTAAATGTCAGAAAGGAGACTACCCAGACCTGAGACAGCCCATAACCACAACTCTACTGTCATATTTAACTTTTGCTCTGATGGTTGTTTTTGAGGTTTTAAGGAGTTTTTCCAACATAAAGCGAGCGCAGCACATGTGGTTTGAATACACCAATCCATAAATCAATCAATTTTGGTTCAAATGTGCTGAATTCCCTTAATATTTCAAAAAGTTAACACTTCTAATAGTTCCACTAGTCTGTCTTCCTCTGACACATTTATGCAGAGAGGGTGACCATCTGACCGAGGCTGAATCAGCATTACAAAAGATCCTTTTCATTTTAGGATGAAAATAACATAAAAGAGAAAACATTATATCTGAGACTCGGGCAAGCCTGAGATAGGATTTTGTGCTTATTTCTTATCTCCTATTATTCCATTGTGCTGTAGCACATCTTCTGCATGGCGGCTGAGGGGGAAATCAATTCTGCCGTGAAAAAATCAAAACAAACAAGATTTTTCAGAAAGAGATACGCACAGAAAGACAGAAAAAGAACCAGAAAGGGTTTTTTTCTGAAGTTTTGAAAGATAAATATATGCATACGTATATACATACACTACACATCAATTATAAATGCTTTTTCCAAAAGCCTTAATAAGCAACTCTGTCCTCCAGACTAACTCAATTCAATAATAATAGTCGACTCAGCTGTTTGGCTCTTGCTTTAGCCTGAGGCCTGAATCTCACATAACAGTCTTTCTCTGTACAGCGCTCACACAGACCGTTGGGACGTAGGCTGCAACCAAATGTCCCAAAATACTGTTAACACAGTCTTACATTGAATGACAGGCCGTTCAGTCCTCTCGCTGCCATTCAGAAACAAGTTTACCAGCAGGGGTCTGACATATTCATCAATATATTTTCAATTTTGAATGAAGATTGATATAAAACTATAATATCCTTCTTTATATTTTCTGTCTCATGTCTGTGTTATGGTTACATAATTGATGCAGTTCATAAATTAAATTGTCTTTATCTGATGCTCTGTGCCTGCCGCTCTCTGGCTGTCTGAGTGTCTCATGTGGTGCATTGTTCTGAGCTACTATGACATTCATTTCTGTGATATTGACAGGAGAGGCTCACTGTGGGATTAGCGCTTCAATTTCCCTGACAAATGTTTGTTCTGACAATTTCTCACAGTTCCCGGAGGCATAGCGCCGGAGTCGCTCACCTTCACCCCGCTGGATGACATGATCTTCCTGAAGTGGGAGGAGCCCGTCGAGCCCAATGGCCTTATTACCCAATATGAGGTGAGTCCCAGACAGACACTTGATAGTGTTGTTAGCTTAATTGTGTGCTTATTTTATATGCTCAGAGGAGCAGGACAGATGTTGGATTGCTTCATTGTTCATATAGTCACGCTCGGCTCTCGGCTCACATATGGCCAACAAAAAACTGATTTACACATGTAAATTGCTGCAAATTGTTACATAGAGCCCCGTACGGCCTAAAGTTATGCATAGTTAAGGGCATGGGTGCTTTGAGTGACAGTTAGCAGCTAGCTGTCTAGCTAGCTGTCAGCAACCAGCCTTTATTTGGCCCGCCTCAGCTCAACCACGCCCTAACTCTTTGCCAATGTTTGGATTATAGCCCCGGGGGTTAGGAGGAGTCAGACAATACCAAGATGGCGAGGGCCGGAGCCACCACACAGAGCTTTTCATGGCTCTTGGGTAACATCATAGAGAATATGTCCATGTTTTTACGGCATATGGGAGAAATACAAAGCCTTGGACACCTGTCTTGCCAAGTTACTTTGCGAAGCTGCGATTGGACAATCACTGTATAAAACATCTATTTTTCAGTTAGATTAAAAATAAATCTTGAAAACGTATCTGCTGAAGATGAGTGATATTACTGAAAGCTTTGATACAGCTGATAAATAAACCCTGTGCTCAGTATTTTGGGTTTTCAGCATCTGTATCATGTATATGATTTTGTCTCTACTCAGACAGCACACACTGTAGCCAGTAAACCCAGTAGCAGTTATAATATTCATGGAAGATAATATCAAGCAACACTACGAAATTGTAGCATTTCCCTGGAATTGAAAATGTGCATGTTTTTTTGGCATTTTGATGTCGAGGACAAAATACTCTCTATTTGGTGAGCCATTTTCTTCAAGTGCGACTGCGATTGGCACAGAACAGATATGTGCTTAATCACCAAACCACTCTCCTTCAATTTATCTTCTGATTCACCAAATCCTCTAGCGCGTGATGTGCCCGTCCTATTTGAATGGAAATAGCAGAGATGCTCTGGTACGCACTCACTGACCTTGTGCATACGGCCTAGCACAGGCTGGTCTTGTGCCATTTTAAATAAAGCCCCGTGTCATTATTAGATAACTCACATGCATCTGTTGTGCTGTAGGCCTCACGTTCTGCAGGATAAGGATTTTAGAGTTACTGTAGACCCTCTGTCCGTGGTCTGCCTACCTAGCCTCAAGCCTTCTTTCCTTGGCCTCTCTCGCAATGTCGCCTCAAGGATATTATTAAATAGGATTTGTGGTGTGACACATAAAATGGAGGCTGCACAGGATTTTTTACTCTGTAGTGTGTTGATCTGCCTCAGCTGACGGAGAAAGCTGTAGACAGAGCTGAAGAAATCCTCTTCATTTCTCTCAGATTAAACCATTGACCACTCTGCCTGAGCCCATCGACCGCCACGCCGTCTTGCAAGCCCTCCTCGCTGCTCTGTGCACCGCTGGGCATCTTTTATGTCCGCCTTTGTAGAGGGAACACAGAGGTCTGCCTGTGTCTAGTCACTGGATGGCTCATAATTCTATCTTCACTCAAAGGAAGCATGAGTGGGAATTAAGCTGTTACGATAATCAGCAAAGCATTTAACTTCAGTGTGTGTGTGTAATGTACATACATATAAACATACATGAAGTACGTTATGTGTTAAGTCCTTCAGTGAAGTGGATCTCTTCCAGCTCTAATGTAGTATATCCTAATATGCTTACCCTTGTCTGATTGCAGTAAGGTCATCTAATTTATTTTCAGAGAGTATAAGTGGAAATTCTCATGAGAGCACCGTGCAGCCAAGGCAAATCTCCTCTTGAGGAAAAACTTTATAAAATACTTCACTTGCTTAAGGACACTTATGCACAGTCATTTTTGAGTGTTAATTGAACTCATAAACACTTAGCGCTATTGATTTAAGCACTTGAATACACTTTTTTACCGTGTGGCGTCTTCACTCCGTGGCCTTTAAATTGCATTACTTAGTGAGAAAAGTCATTAACCACTCCAATACTTTTTGAAAAACTCCAGGTTGCTTGCATGACTTTGACTTGACAGTGCCAATGCCAATCAAGTCCCTTTCATCTACAGTAAAACTATAAACCCGTCTTGGCAATTAGCACATTGATTGAGAGAGCCAAAATTCATTTCTGAATGAAGTGAATCATATCAATCAAGTGTAAGAATTACCCCTTATGACAGAGCCATTACTCAATTAATCAGCATGAAACTTGAAATGAATTGGGAATTTGTTGGCGGCTACAATCGTGAGGCATAAAATCAGAACTGAGGTGGCTGAGTAGAGCTGCAACTAGCAAGTATTTTCATCATTGATTATTTTCATGATTAACTGATTCATTGTTTTGTCTCTGGTACGCCCCAAACAGCCCCAAACCCAAAGACTCTTCATTAAAGGTGCAATATGTAAGAACTGACCCCCCCTTCTGATCGAACAACATATTATCAGAGTAACCACTAACTGATGCTAACTGTAGCTGCCGTTAGCTAGTTAGCTCAGTTAGCTGTGCAGCTAGCAGTCCGGACTGGGAGCTCGGAGTGGTATCGTAAGACAGGATGTTCGGGGGCTAGTTGGTTAGCATGCTAGCTTCAGCAGAAATCTCTGCAACACAATACATAGATATCTTTAACATAATGTCAAAACTGTTATTTCTCCTCTTTTTGTTGATAACGTTATTTTTTTAATTGTTTTAAACTTAAACTTGATTAATGAATATTGTTTTTACATAATGCACCTTTAAATGACAAAGAGAAGCAGCATAACTCACATTTAAGAAGCTGGAAACAAGTGATTTTTACTCAAAAAATGTCTGAAACTATTAATAGGTCATCAAAATAGTTCTATTTTCGATGAATCATCTTAGAGTTGCAGCCTCAACTTTAAGACTGTCTTGTTATTTGTCAACAGATCAGTTACCAGAGCATTGAGTCGTCTGATCCAGGCATCAACGTCCCAGGGCCTCGAAGAACTGTGTCCAAGCTGAAGAATGAGACTTACCACATGTTCTCCAACCTCCACCCTGGAACCACTTACCTAATCTCCGTTCGAGCCCGAACAGCCAAGGGCTTTGGCCAGACTGCCCTCACTGAAATCACCACTAACATCTCAGGTATAATCACCGCTGACTGACTGACTGGCAGGTAATCCGTGCTTTGCGAGGGAGTGTGAAAGCTACCATGAAAAATTGTGAAATAGAAATGAAGACTGGCAGCGTCTCCATGTCGAGGCTGCTCTCTGTGCTGCCGCTGCCTATCACTGATGCAGCATGCAGGTACAACACCAGACTTCACCCACTGCGTTCTATAATTAGGATCAGGGTTTTTCTCTCTTTTGACCTCGGCATCTTTCTTCTCTCGCAGAGGCAAAACTACTGCTCCCACAGTGTAAGAGCTATTTCCCGTTGCCTCACCAAACCAGTGACACACTGTCATCTCACGGTCCTCAAGACATAAATTAACTGGTAGGAACTGGAGGAACACCACAGAGGGGACACTGCTGTGTGTGTTGTGTATAAAGAAAGATGCAGTGCATTCTCGAAACCAGAATGTCACCTCAGAGAGTCTCAGAGCTTATTACTGGTGATAGAAATCCAGCCTCCATGTTTCCTATTTCCTTTTAATGATGCATTTGTGCTTGTTAAGGGATGGGATTACACCTCTTAGGAGTGCACAACACAGCCACTCCCACCCTGTCTTGCTCATACATTTACTCACTCCTTCTGCCCCGATCTCTTTACAGAGAGGCCAAGTTTGTTTAATTATAGATTTAGTGCACAATCACTGCTTACTGGCTGTATGTCAGGAACGTTGGCACAAAGCCAGACCACAGATGGAGTCCAAAAGTCTTTGCGGATCATCCTCAACATCCTCCACTGGCCCACGGTGCAGAACTTTCACTTACACTGAGCGTCTCTCAAATCTGCACTGACAGCTAGCAAACACTGAACACCTTCAACAGCTACTACTGTCAGCATCTTCAAGCAATACCCACCGCCGAGAATCCAGCTACACACATTTCCTCATCCGCACGCACACATTCAGACGTGTGCACCGCCGCTGCTGATACACAATCATCCGTCAAACAGACTCCGTCTGGCAGCAGGCGTCAGACCCTCTTTTAGTTCAACAAACCGCAGCAGACCCTTAATGTCAACAAATGCACAATCAGTTCTCCTTAATGATGTCAGCTCTTTTCTGCTGCGGTAATAGCGAACCGCCTTTTTAATATGATAATCATTGATTCCTCATGAATAGTTTGCTCTCCTTCCCCCTCGCTAATTGACAACTAATATTTAAGAGAAATGTGCCAGCACATCTCCAGGGAGGAACACGACTCTAGCCAAATCCTTTCAGATGAAAAACCCATTCCATTTAGCCTCACTCGCATGACTTTTAATTGGACTTGTATCCAAGACAACTAGAAATTCAAACAGTGCACTGAGTATAAGGACATGGGATATCAGGTAAATGAGCACTGGTAGTATTTATTTATGTGGGGAAAGGGATGGCTGTTTTAGGTCTGTCAGTTCCAGATACAGTGAAGGGATGAACCAGAGTTATTATAGTTTTGCATTTTTTGTTTTGTGGATTTGCTCATTTCAGTTTAATTTTTGTTGTGTGAATGTTAAGTTTTTGTTAAATTTTTATCAGTTTTGTTATTAGTTCTTGGTTTTCTTTATTATAATATCAAGATATTTGTCATTTGTCAGATTTTGGAAGTTGTATGTTGACAAATTTGACCAAATTGTCAAAGACGAAAACTGGAGACATTTCCTGCAAAATTCTTGTCTTAATTTAAAGATGCAAGTATGTAAGAATTGACCACCTGTCGAACTGAAGCGTATAAGTGTAAGTAATCGCTAACTTCTGCTAACTGAAGCTGGCAGTGGCTAGTTAGCTAAGTTAGCTGTGCAGCTAGCTGTCTGGATTGGAGGGACCAGGGGAATGTTGGTGTTTACACTACAATACATGTTTACAATACACTGACGTCACCGTGTCTTAGCTGTTATTTTTCCACACTGATTTAAAAAAAAAGATATTTTTATTGTTGTCAACAAAAAATCAATGTAGTTTTAGTAAGTTTTAGTTTAGTTTTTTCTGAAATCCAGTTTTTATTTTATTTAGTTAACAAAAACATTTTGTTTTAGTTTCATTTAACCAAAATAACCTTGGGCTGCACATGTTCATGTTGAAGGAGAAAGAAGCAGAGACTGTGTTTAAATTAGATTAAGTTGACCTAAATGAGGGCTGTTTAAGGCAATGTGTGTTTGTTTCTGTCTGTCCTCAGCTCCCACGTTTGATTACGGAGACATGCCGTCCCCCCTCAGCGAGACAGAGAGCACAATTACTGTCCTGCTGCGCCCCGCTGTAGGCAGAGGGGCTCCTGTCAGGTGAGGAGATCATCTCAACTCTATATGAATACATCTTTTTCAATGCAAAACACGGCTCATTAAAGGTGCACATCCACCTTGTGTTCAGTACATACCAGGTGGTGGTTGAAGAGGAGACAGGAAAGAAAGTAAAGAGGGAGCTGGGGCTGCAGGAGTGTTTCCCACTGCCCATGTCTCATGGTGAGGCGCAGGCCCGAGGCACACCGCACTACTACACAGCCGAGCTGCCACCGAGCAGCCTTCCTGAGGCCAGTCCCTTCACTGTGGGTGACAACCACACTTACAACGGCTACTGGAACAGCCCTTTGGACCCACGCAAAAGCTACCTTGTCTACTTCCAGGCTATGAGCAACTTCAGAGGGGTGAGTGACTGTAAACCCACCAGTGGTGCAGCAGGTCTGGCAACACTTCATGGACTAGCTCTAGACATAAGTGTCGAGAATAATTCTGAGCCGGTGGTGAGCGGTGTTAATGAGTATCTGTATTTACTAATGCTGCGGTTGACGCTGTGGGACAGTTGGCATTGTCTGAGCTCACAACCCTTGAAAGAGTATTTGTGCTGTGAAAGGGCTTTTTGGATGAAAACATATTGAGCTGGCAGTGTAACTACTTGGAAATGATGTATGTTTATACCCGAGCGCTTTGATTCTTTGCAAACAAAGCATGTCTGAAACAGGGAATTACTTGCATGCATTACTTACAGCTAGCAAAGCTGTGATTAGCTGGAATTACTCAGAGTCAACAGCGTACTTCACTTCATTTGTCTTCTACTTTCAGAGCTGTTCCTATTCTCTCCTATTCCTTTTTCTTTTTGTCCTGTTACCTCATGTCCCTCATTCACTATTCCTTTCATTATCTTCCTTATCTACTCCTCTCATTCTCTATGTACTTATTCAGCTGAGTTTTTTTCAAAATAGCCGTTGAGTGGAGACCAAGGTAACACAAAACCAGGCTTAAAGCGCTCTCATCCCTGCATTTGTGCCCACATAACAAACCCTCCTGTGAATCTTGGTTGTAGACCTCGTTAGCTTTGAAGCGCCGTGTTATTTCGCACCGTCGTGTTCCCATCCATTTCACTGGGCGCATGAAGCCCTCCAGTCTCCAGTCGTACCCAGAGGACGCCACATTACCTTTCCAAATTCCATTACAGGAAAGGCTGCTACCTGGGTGAGGCAATTACTTAAGGATAATTGGGCACAGGTGCAGATGATCAGAGGTAGAAAGCTGCTGCTTTAATATTCACAGACCGTCGCAATGATGCTGAGAGACGTTGCCGTAGGTAACGTAGCCTTCTGTGATCATCAGCTGAGAATAAATACATACAAGCTGTGAGTCCTGTCAGTGGTTATTTTCTGATCACATCACTCTATTTTTCTTTCTTTGCATTGGGCCTGTGTGTATAATAAAGTCCCATGAACAGAGCTGGGTGGCTCAATCCCCACCAGTAGCATCTCTTTCCAACCCAGTGGAGAAATACACGGAGGGACTGCAGTGTGAGCACTTCACACAACCAGGCTACTAAGCACGGGATTAGAAAGGGGAGGCCTGGCTTTACCGGCGGATGGGATTAGGTTTTGTTTTGCCTGGCAGGGGGCCAGCACCCATGACCCACAATGAGTTGAGCCAAATCACACAGCCAGCACTGTCTCCGGCCTTTTAAACACCGCCGCTGCTGCCTTCGCCTGGAAATACAGTAGTCGCAGTCACTGTCAAAATCTGGGCATCAGTCCTGTGTGGCTGCTGAAACAGTTCCTCTTGAAGGAACACCAGTGTGCTTGGAGGGCAGGAACTTTTAGTAAAAAAAACCCAAAACAACTGAAAACATAATTGCCGACTTATTCTAGTGTCAAAGTTTCAGACATCAGACCTCTGTCGATGTAAAGTCTTTGTTGCTGTGTGTGATGTTTCCTCTGTTTAAGCACAAAGAGTCTTTTCATTAAGTTGTCAGCTAAAAACCTTGTGATATAGCTCAATTCAAGCGGTTCAGCACAGTTGAGAGGCAGCTAATTTCCGGGCATATAACCAGTCAACAGCAGGGCAGAGAAGACATGTCGCAGCAGGGCTATGACAACGTGATCTGACAACGAGAGCTCTAGCAGAAAAAGTGCTCATTACGCAAAGTAAGATAAAATGAAAGAGGACAACATCACGACAATTTCAGCCCTAACAGAGCAACAAATAATGGATTATCATACCCATGGCTTCTTTTTTGCCAGTTAATGATATTATTAACAGTACATAGTTTATTTTTCACTCCTTACAGTGTTTTGACAGCAGTCAGAGCCAAGTGTTACTGAGAGAGTCTATTATAACCTCAGAGCAGGTGTCAAGGTTTGGCTGGCGCTGCCTGTATGGACTGGAAGGGTTCAGTGTGTTTTGTGCATATTATGTGTTTTCCTTTGTGTTTTGTTCTCCTGCTTATCCTCCCTGTGCAATTATGTATTTTGGGCCTTTTACATTTCTGCGCTGCGCTCACTCTGTCACCAAAATGTCGGCCAAAAAACAGAATTTTTGCATTTTAAATTTGATTTTGCACGGAAGCATGAATGCATTCAGCATATGTATGTGCTGTGGGATGTATTTATAGTAGTTTTTGGATTGTATACAGAGAAGGTGGGAAACATAATTACCTTCTGCACACTCATTGTGGCAGAGGAACAAAACTGTACCTGCTCTTGAACTAAAAGGGTAGCTGGCATTGAAGCAAGTTCCCCCCTCAGAATGAAACATCAGAAAACAGTCACATATTTACTCGGATTAAACAACTGCTGATAAGAGTTTCTGCTTGTAAAGGTGGTGATTAGTTTTTCATGTTCTGCAGTCACTGAAGGTATTTGCACCCTGAACACCTTATTAAAATACAAACTAAATTGTCAGCTTGCTTATTTTATCATTTAATTATACAGCGCATTAAATCAGGGTCTGTGTGGTCTGTTGAAGTTTCTGTTTGTCTTGAATGTCTTTGTGGAAGGAAAACATTGCACCTAATCCTCTACAACAGTGGCAGCAATGGGAATAGTTTGAACAATATGGGACCCCATAATATTTGGCATTTACCCATGCTAATTATCTGCAGAGTGGCTGTCAAGCCTCTCTAATTGTCTTGATTGATTCATCCAAAGAGGTACTTGAAAGACCGTGGATGCAGACTGCAGCCTCGCAGGCCACAGTATAGTCCTTTATAACATCTACTCATCTTTAAACGTCCACACACACACTATTAAAGCTTCAGTGTGTGTTGGGGGGCCCCATGTCGCGTGTTGGCATTTGTGTTTTGTATTTATAGCTGCCAGCCACCAGCCCCTCTGGCTAGACTGGCACAGCCAGACGTGTGATGTGTGTCCCTCAATCTGAATCTTGCCAATTAACTCTCCTGCTGATGTGGCTCACAGTGATTCAGATGTGCGTCTTACAGAATGTGCTCCTATCCATCACAGCAGTCTATTTTTTTAATCGTCAACATAAATAGATGTAAATGCACTCTGTCTTAATTTGCCACAGCTTGTAATGATAAAATGTAGAGTGAGATTTCAGCTGCTGTCTCCATTAAGGAGGCCGGTTCAGATGAATCAGCCTTTTTTTGATGTGAAATATTTACGATAATTGAGTCAGTCCCTCAAAAGCTCAAAGTCACCAGTCAGCGTTTCTAGAGATACATATAGTAGAAATGAACCAGTGATGCACTTTTGACTAAAGATTATTGATTAAAGGGAATAGATAACGAGTGGCCTTCGCGTTAAAGTCTAATATATTTTAGAGTACCACTAAAAATGAAGTTGTGCAAATAGCAATACTAGCTACCTCTCGACTCGACGTACAGATTTTCAGCCATATTCAGAATGTGTGACGCTAAAATACCACAACACAGTATTGTATTGATTTCTTCATTTGTCGTTTATGGTCCTCAGAGGATGAATCCTGCTGACTTTGTTGTGAAATGGCTATTATAGTGGATGGATTACCGCATCATATTGATTACCCAAATGATTACCAACGCTATCATGCTAGTAAGATGGTAAACATGGCATACCTTATACCTGCTAGGCCTATGATACCAAGGTGAACATCGTGTTAATGTGTACTATACATTATAGGCTACCTGCGAAGCATTATGATGTTAGCATTGTCATGGTGAGCATGTTAGCATGCTAACACACTTAAGTAGGATGGTGAATACTTTATATTTGCTACACATGAGGATAATAAGTGAGTATGTTAGCATGCTAACGTTTGCATTCAGCTGTGCCTGAGTGAAGCCTTACAGAGATGTGACTTGTGGCAAATACCAACATAGTAACACTTTACAATACAGCACACAGAAGTGTTAGTAGTTACTAAGGAACGAGTGAGAAACGAACCAGGAACAGCCTGATATTTAATGAACTGTTAAGAAGTAGTTCCTGTTTTACTTTATCAATTCCTGCCTGTTTTATTTAGTAGTTTATACGCTGTTGTAAGCTCATAGTGGTTGTCAATTTCACCAAAAACCTCATAGATGTCACTGATTAGTTGTGTTACTGTTCTGTAATGAATGTAATGAACATCAGAACTAAGATATGAAGCAGTTTGTGGCATTGTTCTCTACATGAACCAAAATTCTTCATATATAATCCATCATAAATCTTTGAATGCAACAATTCATGACATTTTCAAAAAGCCCTGGTTAACCTGAAAAAAAACAATATGCAATACATCCATATTAGAAGTGACTGAGACGTTTTGAGAAGCTGGTAAATGTAGTAGAACTGAAGGAGTTAAACATCGTTCGCAAACGTTAAACATGCAGTCTGTCATTCTGTGGATCTGAGCGGTTGGTTTGTGGGAATGAAATGACAGTTTGTCTGACAGACAACATGTTTGTCCGCAGTCTGTACTTTCACATCAAACCGTCGGGTTAAGAGCTTGTTAAAGTGTCTGTCAGCTTGAAATGGATTTTCAATTTTAAAGAAAGCAATTTAACTGGGGTTTGAAGAAAGCGCTTTTTGCTCATTTCCGAATGGGCAAATTTGCATAATTGTTCCATAATGCCTGAATTAGCATCTGTAAATCTTAATTTGATAATGCATCTCCTCCAAGAGGTGGCAGGATGGAATTGGATTACAGTCTTGGATCTCATTAGTGCTGTTTGACAAAGGTCCTTTTCATAACACCGAGATGTCATCAGCCCAAATTTGAATAAAATTAATTCCTTTTCATAGCGGTGCACTGGTCTGAAACCCTCCTCTTAATTATGCTCGCTCCCTTTCAACTCTCATCTTTTCTCCTTCAGCAAGAATCTCCTTCTCAAACTCTTCTGCACAGATCTCAGATATGAGATGTTTGTCATCTGGTGTCATCAATAGGACCTCTTAACTGAACCTGCAGTTTATCTCTGTCTATCATAAACTAAATTATGATTTTTTTTTAGAGAAGAGTAGTGCATCCCACATCTGTTTAATAATCAGAATTGAATCAGCAGAGAGGGGAGACAGCCTGTTGTTCCAGATGTGGTCCAGAGTGACCTCATGTGTTCCTCACGTAGGGGAGTAAACATTGTTTTTTAATGTCCATGCAGAGTTTGTTTTTATCTGCTGTGGTCATATTTTCAATGTGATGCATGTTTATGTCTCAGTCCAATATTTCACGTCATCCTTTTTTCTTTTATCGCGCCGCTTTTATGCAAAACTCAAAGCGACACCCTCCCCTCTGATGTCTGTGTTTTCGTTCTCTTGCAGGAATCCAGAATAAACTGCATCCGCATCGCTCGCAAAGGTAATTCAACATAAATACTTCTCCTCCCACAAACACTGTGACCTTGAATGGATTTTTCCTGCCTCTCGTCTGAGTGCTATGCAAAAGATTGTCTGCTCTCAGATTGTTTTTAAGATGAGAAATTAAGAGAGCGTGATTGTAACATCGTGCTTAGTTTAGTCTGAGTTATTCACCTTTCTCTCAAGCACAAAGGTGGGGATCTGGACAAATGTTGTCTGACAGTCCTGGTTGTTTAGCAGTGGGCCTCTGAGAAAAGGGCAACACGCAGGGAGGGATTAGAGGTCAGGCTTTCATCCTGTTTGTTTGGGGGCAGGCACTGGGACACACTATATCAAAGGCAGTCTCTTTGTTCTGATCAGCAGCCCACTAGATGGCTACATCTGAGAGCTTTGACCTCAGCGCAGTCCAGAAGGGTCCTCCAGATCAAAACTTCCAGATGGAGCTACCTTGGCCTATCAGTATGAGAAAGCCCTGCTCCCTCCTCCTCCTCCTCCTGCTCCTCCTCTGCACCTCATCTTTTGGATTCAAAGAGACATGAAAAGGGCAGGGAAATTGACTCTAAGTCCTGATGGCAGGAGAGCCCTTCTGCCGTAGTACACTGTCAGATCATGGTGAATAAAAGTCATGTATTTATAGTTATCATAGCACCGCAACAGTAAGCAGAGCCTTGCAAGTAAATTGTCTTGGCGGGGTGTCTCTTTTTTCTTTTAGTGAAGGCCTCTTTTTGTGAGAGAAAAACGAAAGGAGATGAGATTCTCCTGAAGCAGAAAGCCGAAAGCCAAGGCTGAGTGTTTCACTCCATCTGCCCCCGTGCAGACACCTGGTTGGGCATTGATTAATTATGCTTTCACACAGCAGTGTGCTCACTTCTGTACTTTGACACCGAGCAAAGAGAGATAGAAAGAAAAAAACGCACAATGGATCTCCAATAGTCAAAATAATTTAATTTAAAAAAAGTAAATAAGCAAGAAAGAAAGAGTCAAAGGAGAGAAAAATACACAATGGAAAGTAATGATTTGAGAACTTGCCAGCATTACATCATCCACATGCAGGATGATGTAACATAAAAAAATCCTGAAAGGCGAACTGATAGGGAAAAAAATTCTCTGGGTGATTTCCAATTTCAAGGTGCGACAGGTCAGAGGGTTTTTTTTGTCGCTGTTTGTGATCTCCGTGATCCCTCTACCATTAACACAGCCTCTGCATCATCGCATCCTAAGCCGTTATTATCAGGCAGCCCATCACAAGCAAAGTGGAGGCAAATGATTCTGGCTCGGATAACAAAGCTGGAGATTACATTTCAACTTCCAGGTGACAGTTTAATTAAGGATCCTCTGGCAGGCTCGACACAACAATAGACTTCCATTTCTCCTCTAAGTGCCAATTTCCACCATTGGGCAGCTGGCAGGTGCATGGAGTCATGTGGAAATCTATTTCATGCTCTTGTTTGGCTTAATAGAAATTTTGAGGCTAAATGTGGCAAACCTCCTTATCTGTCCAAAATGTCAGAAAAGTGAAATTGATTTTTCACCCCCTCATCTGCATTTTCAGCCAGTGTAAAGTACCTGCTGTATTTTATGTCTACATGTAATTTTAAATGAGCTCACAGCAGAAAATAAACAGCTCGTGCTGAAGGCTGTGGCTGTTTCTGCATGAAGCACCTGAGATGGGCTGATATCTTTGTTATTTTCAGTTACAGTAGCTCACAGACATCTTTGTCTCACAGACACACGGTAGTGTGTGTATGTGTGTGAGTAGAAACCACACACAAAAAAACAATCTTTGATTCAGCCTGACTAAACATTCGCCTACAACTACTGCAAAGTAAAGTATGCCTGTCAAATAAAGTGTCTATACACTGAACAACGCACCCAGAAATGTCACAGTTTGAACAGTTTGTTACATAAAGGGAGCATTTCAAAAAGCCATATTCTGAGCAGAACAGTTTCTTTCCAATATCAAACCAATGCCTCAATTTTCTCTATTCAGATACGCCAGACTCCTCCATCATTGATTAAAAGATCCTGCCAAATAATGCAATCATATTGCCCCACTTTCATTTCTATTTGGGCTGCGGGTTCTAAAGCACCCAAAAAGTGCCCACGGCTGCAGAGAGTTGGGCTCAAACATGGCTCTGTTTTCATTTTCCCTGCCCCAGATCTGATTCTTCCCCAGCAGGCTGCAAGATAGAGCTCTATCCCCGGGCCTGCTCTGACTTTCTGCCGCTCTCCAGATAGGTTGCGCCATTCCAATAGGCTCAGAAGGGCTAGTTTCAGGACTGTCAGGGCCTGGAGGACACGCTGACACACACGAGAAAAACTAGATCAGTGGGCCCCCAGAACAAGACAAAGGAAGGCCCGCTGCTCAGCTCCATTTACATAAGTATGAAGCTTTATGCCAGAGAAATGAATAACCTGCTATTATGATAACGACCTTTCCAGTAGCTCACAGACACCAGGGCACCTTGAGATTATACTGTGGGGCTGTGTGTATGACTTGTGACTGGGAAGAAATATTTAATTCAGCGTTGAATAGAAATGCACCTCAAAGGTTTAGCGCATGTACTGGAGCATACAAATGTGCAACTGCGATGTCACGAGGTGTCAGTTTATTGTTGCAATGATTAACAATGTATTGAAGAACTTTGTGGTGTGAGCCTTTCTTGTGCATGACTAAAGGCTCTTAGACAGTGAGTGTCCTGTCTTTCACTGGCATATCTACAACACTTATATATATACAAATATTATTTTTTTTCCATAACTGGATAAACAAGCTGTTTTCAGAGCAGATTCAGTTTATTCGGTCACGAAAACGAGGAGAGTTTGTTTAGGGAAAAAAAATCGGTCATTGAAGATCTTTTTCTTCTGATTAAAATTTCTTTCACCTTTAATTTAACGAGGTAAAAGCCTCATTGAGATTAAGATCTCCTCATCAAGTGTGACCTCGCCAAGAGGGCAGCATAAACATTGTTACAACAGTAAACAGTATACAGACGTACACATTCAACTGCTGCACACTACAAATCAGTGAAACACAATATTCAGCAATATAAGATCAAGTAAAATGCATAAAACCTGAAAGAATTAAAGAAGAAAGAATTAAGAATTAAAAATAAACGATCAATAATACTATTCGCATGATCTTTTAAAATTGACCTAAATTATTCCATTGTAACTCAACTCAACAATTTTGGGTCATTTTGTAGATCATTCTACAAAATGATCGATCAGAATTTTAGTTTAAAACATTAAAAAAATTACTAAAATTATCAACAGAATATGAAGAAATAACATTTTTGATGTTGTGTCAAAGATGTTTATGTATCCTATTGCAGAGATATCTACTGAAGTGCTAACCAGCTAGCCCTGGGCCTGGAAACCTCTTTCTCCCTTTGTTAGCAGTGTAAACACCAACTCTACGGCTAACTGAGCTAACAAGCTAACAGTAGCTACGGTCATAAACAGAATACAGTTAGCAGCAGCTAGCTACTGTGGAGATATGCTGAGCTTTAGTTCTACAGGTGGCCAATTCTTACATATTGCACTTTGAGGTTTCAGCTTGGGAACAAGGTTTTAAATGTGTGAATGGAAGGTAAAGTTCAGATCAATAATAATACCCAAACTCCTTCCAGTAAAGAATATGCTTTTTTACACACAATTTTCCCATCTTCAGTCCTCTTCTGTGAACATAAGTATAAATCTTTACCAGCCGAAACATCTGGTTGAAAATCTGTGTGACAGCTGAACTTTAATTATGTTTGCTTGTCACAGCACAAGTTGTCATTATGTGTCTCTGAGGACTGCAGATTTGTTGGGTTAGATAACATGAACAATGGCTGCTAGCCCTGCTGAGGGCATCGCTTCTCTATTCGCGTGTCTCTTTTCATTTCTGCCAGCTATTTAAAACAACCTCTTAAAAGATACTAGTTATTGAAATGTAGCCTTGGCATTGAGAAGACCGTTGTGATTCAGTGGATCTCCTCGGAGTTTTCAGAATAAGGAACGTGGACGCCTGTATTGTCATGTGAGGACAGAAGTTTTGTGTGCATGAATGAGTTCTTCAAAGCTGCAGATTTTCAATTTATATTCCATTTTCCACACTCTTTGCCTCACACTTTCTTGTGAATCATTGACACTTTTCAACCTCATTCCTTTATGTTCCCTGTTTGCATTGTGCCTGTTCAATGTTGCCTCTGTCTTTCTTGCTTCTAGCGGCCTGCAAAGATCACCGCAAGGCTCTGGAGGTGTCCCAGCACTCGGAGGAGATGGGTCTGATCCTCGGGGTGTGTGCCGGAGGCCTGGTGGTCCTTATCCTTCTGCTGGGCGCCGTCATCATCATCATCAAGAAAGGGTAAACGTCTGCTGATAAGCGTTGAGCACCAAACATGCCTTATAATGCACAATCGCACCACATCTCTCGCATTGTTTTTCCCTTTATTTTTTGTTTTGGAACAGTTCAGTAATCAGTTTTTTATACTTGCTGAACTTTCATGAAAGGTCATGCTTGTTTGGGGAAGACGCCGGACCAACAGCCAGAGCTGCATTGTTTTCATTCTGTCATGGTGCACCAGAGGAACCAAACAACTCTCATCTGCAGAGCTTATCTGAGTGTGAAGTATTTAATTAGAGGCGGATGCAATTCAATTAGCCACTTAATTACGCACCCCCAAGCAGAGGCCTGACCCTTAAATGAAATGGTAATTGGGAGGGAAAAGGTGTGCTTTTAGAGATTATTAGCCAATGATCCCACAGGTCTACAGTACAGCATCCACACCTCTTTTCCTGCATTTATTTAGCAGCAGCTGTAGTTCAAGTCTCAAATAAGGCTTAACCTGCCTTACTTAAATAAGATTTATTGAAATCTAAAGAGCCTGCTATGCCAAATGGGAAGTTACTCACTGCTCCGGCAATCATTATTAAATGGCTGACACAGCGTCCAGCCTAATATTGAATAATGTTGATTTTGAAAGTCACCACTTCTCTGCACATTAGCCTGGGTTCCTCTGCTAAGCCACCGTGAAGTTTGCTTTTAGAGAATTGATCGCCAAATTTGCTGTGACAGGAAACCTTGTGGTCTGGTCCTTGAAGTGTAACACTGAGACATATTCGATAGGAGGAAACGTGTGTTTTTCTGCCTCGCTTTGGTTTGGTCTGTCAGCACCTGCTCGGTGCGTTCGCATGTGTCATATGGCCACCTGCACCGCCAAGCTCATGAGAGGACGGTTCTCATTTTCACTGTAATCAATGCATTCTGCCCTCAGCTGACATTGCTTTCATCTTACATCTCTTCTTTCTCTTGATTTTTTTTTCCTCCTCCTCCTGCACTCTTGCCAGAAGGGACTACTACTCTTACTATCCGTAAGTGACTCCACCTCTTTGCTTTTCCATCCTTTTGTGATCCATCATATACATGCTTGTGCTCTGGCTGTCAGTCATAAGTTGTTGAGGGAAAACAATAAGGCAGTTGGTGCGTGTATACACCTCTTTTCTCACTGTTTTATTTTTTTATTTCTCCATATTATTCCATACTAAACGACATTTTATTTGTCTCCCTCTCTCTGTCTCTGTCTCTCTCTATCTCAATCTCTCCTGTATTGCAATCCCCCTCTTTATCCATGAATAGGAAACCAGTGAACATGAATAAGACGCCCATTACCTACCGACAGGAGAAGAGCCATATGGGCTCCATGGAGCGCAGTTTCACAGACCAGAGCACCCTACAGGAGGATGAAAGAATGGCCCTTTCCTTCATGGATGCACACACCTGCGGCACACGCAGTAAGACAAGCGCACAAAGACTCAACATAGTGTACACAGACCTCGCAGCTTACCACCACTACACAATGCAATTTCAAACTTCACTCGCATCGTTCCTCACTTTGTAATCTTGTTGACCGTCGCTCATTCCCTCCATAAATGTCTCAACCATTCTGAAAGAAAGATGTCATCCTGTGTGAAAAATACTCTTTGGTACCCTCAGCGATTTACTGCCTGCGGTTTGTACACAAAGAATCTCACAAACCCGCAAGAAAAAAGGGGAGAAGTGCAGTGGAGTCACATATTTGAATGAAATGTGATTTGAATGATTTGTGATTCTTTTCAGGACATTTCATCTTGATCTTCTTTCCGATATTGTCAGTCTCACAGAGAGGGAAAGACAAATGTGTTGACTCTTGTATAGATCTTTGTCTGCTTCACAAGTCACCCGAGACAAACCCGCTGTCACATCTACATAAGATCTATTATGAAGATAGACAAATCTTATCAGAGTGGCACCCCTGTAAGATACACTTTACTGTATGTGCAGTACACGCAAATGTTATAAAACTTGTCTTGCGCGTGAATTTTTCAGCTGGACTCACACTGAAATATGTTTCTGGCGCAGGCGACGCTCGTAGCTCAGTGAACGAGGCCAGCAGCCTGCTGGGAGGCTCCCCGAGGCACCAGTGTGGACGCAAAGGCTCCCCCTACCACACAGGGCAGCTCCACCCTGCCGTCCGTGTGGCTGACCTTCTCCAGCACATCAACCAAATGAAAACTGCCGAGGGCTACGGCTTTAAACAGGAATATGAGGTGAGAGGGCTCTATTACACTCCTCTCTTACACTCTGACAATGTAAGACAACATGGACAGCTATTACTCTTTCACTCTGACAAAATAAAGTGAACATCAACAAAGTATTACTGCTGGAGCACGAGTGTCAAGTGGTGGGGTTATAAAAGAGGGATTGCAGAGCTGCTTTATTCTAAAGAACACTGTGTAAAATGTCTGTATTTTCGCTGTGATTTGATTCTTAAATGACCAACCTTCACTGTGAATTGAACAGCATGATTATGATTGGTCCATTCATTTCTAATCACAACATCAGGCAGTAAGAGAACTAAAGGCAAGAATACTCAAACTGCAGTGATGTACATAACCCAGTGTCACAGTCGGAGGCTTTTCCCCTTTACTTTCATTGTCATGCTGCCATCAGAAAGTGGTCTAGTTACCGTCATGTTTATGTATCTTATTGGGAGTTTTGTTTATTTCCCTACCAAGGTTGTCAGTGATGTTATGGCAACTCAGTTCCCACGAGAGGAGAATTGTTTCCTGCATGTATTCCACTTCCTGTGAAGAGTGCTGTGTATAGTGTGCTGTGTAGTATCTGTGGGAAAACAAGTGTCATGCAGAAACCAGTGTAGCAGGGAAGTAGAACACCTAAGAAGTGTCATTGAGATATAGTGAGAGGTATTTAAACGTAAAGCAGCCCTGCCTGTTTTTCCTCAATATGCACAAGGTCACTGTCTTCATTTAAAACTGCTGGCTATGTTTTTTCAAATAACAGGGACTTCATTGTTACTTACACAGAGGCTAACTTGTTAAATCATTAAATCAATAATTAAACCAAAAGCCTGCAGTACGTCCATCTATCCATCCATCCATCCATCCATCCATCCATCCATCCATCCATCCATCCATCCATCCATCCATCCATCCATCCATCCCCCTGCCTAACCCTAACTGTTTTGGAGCATAGTATCAGCCTATGTTGAAATTACAGCCATTAAATAGAGCTGATAATATTAATCCAAATTGACGACGGCAGCGATGAAGAAAAAATCATCTGTCTTTGCTCACTACATCTAAGCCTTTCTTACCCTCAAGTTTGCATGAATAACAGGTTATGAACTACAGAAATGTGACATTATCCCATCAGTATCAGCCAAGAGAAGCAGCCATTGGTGTTGTCTGGAAAAAAATCCATATCTTTCATCCATGAAGGTCACAGCAGAAAGTTTCTTCGTCTTGTAGGTGCTGGAGGCATCTGGAAGGTATCACCCCTCGAACATGTCCCAGCTCTATCCTGAGGTCTCCTCTCAATCCACTTTTCCAGTATACCTGTAAAGCTTTGACCTTGGGGCTTCTTTACCAGTTGCCAAGAGCTTTACTCTTTGTGAAGAAGTGGAGCACACCAAGTTCCCCCAAATGTGTTGAGCTCTTTGCCCAACTGAGGCCAACTACTATGTGGAAAAGAGAGCTTATTTTCTTCTCCTCTTGTATCCATGATCTCATTCTTTCATTTTCAGCTCCGAGCATGTTGCCATAGGGGAGGTTGTAGAAAAGATAAAAGACAAAGCAGTGCTTTGTGGGTTAGCTCCCTCTTCACCGTACAGTGCAGTACAATGGCTACACTGATGTGCTTCCATGCCTGGTTAACCTTGGCACTCCAAAAACAGTGGAGGAAACTGGCAAGTTAAAAAGGCTGCTGGTGTAGCACTTAAAAAAGTAAAGGCATTGTTCCTGATGAAGCAACAGCACTTGGTGCTCCAGGGAGGAGGGCAGGTCAGCGGCAGGCTTTCCTCAGCAGTAGTGGTTGACCTTTATCGTTCGGAGGCAGAAGGACTAGTTTGAGGAACTCCTTAACCTTAAAGTCAAACCTTCTGTGCTGCAGGAAGTGTTTGACTGGAAGGAAGGTCTCGTATGGCCACATCTTTCTCCGCAGTGCTGTTTTAGCGCTGGAGAAGAACTGGCTGCACCAATTCTCATTCTGGTAGGGGAAATAAACACTCTGGCGCATTTGCATTTCTCTGAACCAACCACAGTCTCCTGGGCGGTGCACAGCCGTGGGTGCAGCAACGTTGCCCGTTCAAAATAGTGTCAAGGGGAACTGTTTTACATGCATAAACAAGGCTAAGTCCCTGTAAAAGAAAATGTAACTGCTGCTAGCCTGTTTAAGCTTGTAATGTTTGTATTATAATAATTTATATAATTTATAGGTTAGTGTTATGGTAATTTGGCATTCTCAGTGTGTTGGTTGCTAGCTCTGATGTTGTGTGTTTCTTGTAGAGACAAAGATTTTGAAACAGAAGCACCCAGATAGCGGGGGGCATACCAATATAGTTAGCTCATGGCAGGCTTTATAGAAACAGTCTACATCTGGTGAGTCAGACTAGAGGACTGTACACTAGTTAGAGGTGCCCGTGGTGGAAGAAACTGATGTCAAGCCTCGCAAGAGATTTTCTGGTCGTCCTGACTACAGAGAAGTGGATCACCTTTAAACCTGAAATAGAAAGCTGACATGTCACTGAAAATTGCTAAAGCTCTTGGTGGATTTTGAAAAGACAACCTCCAGAATATGTCATGGGAACTGCTGAGTGAGTGATCAAGCTTATTTTCCCCAAAGAAAACGGATTTGCAGTCTAGGCACAAAATAGGGATGTACAGGAAAGGAACATATAAGAACAAGTCACAGACATAGTCCAGACATCCAGTGCTGGTGACAGCCCACTGAGTGAGTGTGGAGTGCTGCAAAGCCTATACACTCAAAGTCATAGCTGTGAGTTGAGCATCTACATTGCAGGCATTGGATTTTTTCTCTCACCAGTTGGCAAAACAAGACACAACCAAGGGTTTGGTGTTAGCGAGGTGACTGTGACTGAGATTGTGATGAAGTGCCTAAAAAGTATGTAGCTCGAGTATCTTTATTGGCCGTTGGTATCGAGAAGGATCATGTGTAATTAGTACATGTTGTGGATAACTGCTACTTTAGAGAGGCCACGTTAGTTAGAACGGGTCTTGGGAGAGTGTGGGAGGCCATCAATCCTCTTCTGACATCATCCATGCGCCCTCCGCACAACCCACTGAAATTAATTAGCAGGGTTAAAAAGGCATCTGGATCACACTGTTGCTGTGCCTATGAATAAATCATCCTCATTTGGGCCCAAAGAAGACCTCTGTCATGACGGCAGGCCTGATGAGGTTAAACGTCTCTGGAGGTGCTCTAGCTCGTGAGTCCCCTGCCCACTGCTAACAGATTGTAGGGTAGCAAAGAGAGGAAGGAGGAGTCTTGAAGGGTTGAGTGGGAAGGGAGGAAAGATGAAAGGGTAGAGAGGGAGAAATGTGAGAAAAGAGAGCTCTTGGCTCCTCTGCCCTGTAACCTCCAAATAACCTCCTCTCAGTAACAATGTTAGTGTTTAGCTCCCAGTGCAATATATGGTGCAACATAAATGCTCTATAATTCATGAAGGTAACCATCAGACAGTAAAGCATAGGGTTCTCTTAACCTTGGAGACCACTAGGTGCTGTTTGGGCGATATCTCAGATGTTCTTAGGAGTTGGGATCCTCTGATGATGCTCCATCATGATCCTGCTCGTCCTCTGATCTGGAATCAAATTAGAGTCCCTGCAGTCTAGCAGTCAATAAGTCTTAGTGCCTCTGTATTCCTACAAAAGGGAATTACCACTAATTCAGAGCACTGATACACTTCATTTTACAGTTCTGCAGATGTCATGGTAGGTAGCTGTTAAGTAACAAGTCACGTATTTGAAATTTCTAACCACCCATAGTACCACAGTAATTACCTCAAAATGGATTAAAATTGACCCCAACACAATTTAATATTCTGTTACTTTCCAGAAATTAAGCTGTAACAACTCACTTCAGTTTAGTGGCCTGCTGAGGGGAAGTTAAACAGAAACTAGTTTGACGTTAAAATGGCATGATCAGCAGAAGTTAAGCAGAATCCAGTTGGAAGTTTCCTGGAAATATATTTAAGAAATTAGCAGCTTTTTATTCACTGCGTATTTGATAATAGCACGATATTATTATCGAATAATATTGGGGTAGTTTTCAATACATTTTGAGTTAATTATTGTTATAATTTGGGGGTAATTAAAAGAAAATGTCAAGCACATTGCTTGGTACCTTTCACCTACTTACCACAACATTTTTGTAAAATAAAATTGTACCACATTGACTGTATAAAATATGGATGGAGCTTTGCGCCCTGAGGCCAATGTGGAAGTGCCTTAAACTTGCACTCTTTCTAATAGCCAAGAGTGGGTGACTCCACTGGTTTCAAAAAGGAGTCAGATTTTATGTAAGCTTATGAGTAAATGACCTTAGTAAACTGTTTGCTATTGAGTTTTGCTTTAGGGCGTGGCTACCTTCTGATTGACGGGTCATTGCCACAGCATGTTCTCGGGTTTGCAGTCAGGTCCAATCAGTATCAGTATCCTTTCCAAGCCTTAAGAGTTAGGGTTAAGTTTTAGGGTTAGGACTAATTATATGGTCACTTCTGCTCATAAAACCAAGATGGCGATGGCCAAAATGACAAGCTTGAGGCTTCAAAAAACAGTTATCTCCAAATAATGGGTGATGTCACGGTGGGTTTACACTAAACTCTAAAAACTATGATTAGTATCTGCCTGCGCCACCACTGTTGTTTGTGGTTGCTTGTGTAGTTTACTTGGAAAATAACTGCTTAACTTTTAGTTTGTTTTGGCACCATTGCACCACAGGATTTTAGTCCTGAATTGAACTTTATGGACAAACATGTTTGTTTTCCAGAACATTGCATCTCCCTCTCTCGTTGTTGCAGTGGCTGGTATCCTGCTTGTAGGTTTCAGGGTACATAATGAAAGGCCCAGATCTCTGAATACCTCTCCCTAGTGGAATGATTGTGGCTGAGAGTTGAGATCACACCCTGGGGAGAGGTCCATTCCGGTCATCCTCAGCCTTTGGCATTCATGAAAAAGAGAAAACATCTTTTTGTCTCTGGTTCACGGTTCCCCCTTCTGGAACTCTGCTTGTAGACTCATTAAACTGTCCCTCACGGGCAAAACACACTCCACTCAAAAAATCAATACACGCCTCTTTGTTATATTTTTCTCACTGTGCTAGAGTATGTGTTTTGATGGAGTGTCTCTCTCCATTATGAAGGAAAATGATGAGGAGTATCATATTACACTCCCCTGGCAGGTATAGGTTTTTATTTCCCCGAAGAATACCCGTGTTCTGTAAAAACACTGATCAAGAATTTACAGGGAGTTGTAAAGGGGCTTGTATGTGTGGCAGCTGCTGTCACTACAGTCATATTCCCACTGCAGAAACTTACGAGTAAACAACAGCAGAGCTTTACTGGAGACCTCCAAACTTTCATTGTACCACTTTGTACCTTGAGGCTGAGGTTAGCAAGGATGATGGATTCAAAGTTTGGTTGCAGCGGTGGCTACTGAGTTACCTCACTTACTTTAAAAAAAACAACAGTTGCCTCATGATACCTTTTTGGTTACATGAATTGGGCTTCCTGTTTATTCATTTTTTGACCAGAATATCCGACTAAATTCTCACTAAATTTATGTTTATCTCTGACATCTCTGATTGGATTTTGACTGAATGTGGTGGGATTATGAATCTCATCACTGTTTTCGGCATTTTAGAGATTATTAGGGAGGGAGCAGGTCAAAGCGAGGTGGCGTCACAGTTATTGAGTGATCCTGAAAGGGAAATTGCAGAGTGCCGTGTGATCACCGTTGCCTCGTTATTGATGGGAAACAAACAATGCACATAATGAAATCTAGTGTGTTTTAGTGTCTAGTGTGATAGCGTCAATGCTTCAAGACTGTACCTGACTGTCATCATTTCCTTCATCTCATTTGACTCATTTTGATGTGATCCTCTTAACCAAGCCACCCCTATGACCCCTGCCAATGAAGCTTTCTAATCAATCTTCCCATGGGTCTGTGTTGTTCTCTTACCTCCACTTCAGTACTCTGCCAGTTCCTCTCCCTGCTTACAGAGGGCTGGTGTGTGCAGAGAGACAAAGAGAGCTCAGAGGTCTAGTGTCAAAAATATAAACGATGGAGGAAGAACAGGAATCAAGAGGTGGACAGGGAGAGAAGTGATAAAGACAGGTGGAAGGAGATGAAGAGAACAAGCGATTCAGAGAGAGTCAGACCTTGAGAGAGAGCACATGGAAAGATGAGGAAAAATTGCGAAGGAGGGTGTAATCCCCGCCAGGATTTGGCTGGTTCTTGGCTCTCTGTGGGGGGAACTGCGTTGTAATCCCCTGCTCAGCATGCAGACTTGGGCAGAGTTTCACCAAATTCCCCCAGTGGCTGAAAACCACAGGGGGCAGACTGGTATGGATGTGTGCGTCATGGATCTGAAGGGGCTGTTTGCAGACTTAATTTGGCCCTGCAGTGGACGATCAAAAGTGGCTTATAACGACGTGTGAGAGTAAGCACTCTCCAGTGCATCCATGCAGACAGGTGGATCATGGGGAATGAGGAGATGTGTGGATGAGTATGATGCGTTGTAATACGGCTGAGCAGCCATCCACTGAGCAGGTGGTAGACAGCTTCTGCCTTCACGCTAATTGAGAGGCATCTCATCATACCGTGGTTAGTGTACTGTAATATAGTATATAATGACAACATTATTTCCTCTCATTCATCTCAGATCATACCTAACACAAGAGCATTGCAATTTTTTGTATTGTTTTTCTTACACAGCACAATTTACAATGATAACAGGACAGTTTGACTACTGGAGTTTCATACATTTTTTATGATACGTCTATATGATAGACAATACGACTGTCATTGGTGAATTTGATATTTTCTACATTATTTTTTTATTCTGTTTTTGATTGCGGAGTCCTGAGGATGACTTGAGGTTCTGACAGCCTGAGGAAAGAAGCTGCTCTGTAGTCTGGTGGTACAGTACGGCACTAAAACAAAGTTTATTTTGTTTTACCCTATTACATTATAATCTTTCATAGCCACACATAGATATATTACCCCATTGCCATGCATCTTGCAAACAGTTGTGTTTGAAATAGAAGAAAGTTTTAAAAATGAGTTACATCTCTCTTAAACGCACTTCCAAAACAAGGATCAAGATCTTTATAGCTGGAGGCAGTGGTGCTTGTCCCGCTTTTGTCCTTTAGACAGCCCTTTTTTCCTCCAGCTCCGGGAGTTGGTTGAAAACGGAGTCTCAGGCTAACTTTTTAATGTTTCCAACAGAAACTCCATTTAAAAGAAAAACAAATCTTTAATATCCTGATGGCTACATTGTGCTAAAAGACTGAGGCTAGAGCTGCATATCCCAGGCAAAGAGTCTAGTATCCTGACTAGTTGAAGATTCTTGTGATCTTGCGGAGTAAAGCTAGGTAGTACGAGTATTGTAAGAACAATAAGATAAAAATGTAAGATCACACTGTTTTAAACAGTGATTTCACTTCAAACAGAGAAATGGCTTTAAAGATGACGAATGACAAATGCTGAGGGTGCTGGAGTGTGAACTGTTGACTGGGACAGAGCTGCTACTGTAGCCTGGACTCTGATTACATCCACAACCAGCGTCCACAACTGTACCCAGCAGTCATCACACTGTTTAATGCACTCACAACATTTTTGCTCTCTCTGCATTTGTTTAGGATAAAAAAGACACCTCACTTCTATTAATTTGAACAATGAGTATTGCTCTGACTACAGGACCACGTACAACACCTTGTACACAGTTTGACAGATCTGCCGTACCTGGTTATGGTTGCTAAGCTATTATTGGATAATAGCTGTTTGTTCAATGGTCAATGTGATGTAACACCAATTGAGTCTCTGCTGTGATCACATTTAATTCACCGATTATCTTGATGCATTTATGTTATCACTTTGTGCTCTCATTGAGGGTGTACACTGAATTTTAACCTAGTAGAAATTTAGCCACAGGGTTCTGACTGTACGGCACAGAGGGTTTTAGAAGAATTATCTGAAACTGGCGGTCCATGACTCACGAGTGCTCCGGGGTCAGACAAACAGCATATGATAGTCATGGTGCTGTTTTGTTTAATAACATAGGAGCATAAAACACCAAACCTTTCTGTGGTGCACAATAGCTCTTAATTTCCTTGGCTGTGCTTGAGAGATGTGATCATGTGAACCGTGAAACACAATTGTCCTCATCACACATAAAACAAAAGCTTTGTTGAAGCTTTGATTTGTGTTTATCTGGGGTATTTGAATGGTCCCTGTTTCTGAAATCTGCAACAATTGTCTCTTGATCTCTGCAGAGTTTCTTCGACGGCTGGGACTGCACAAAGAAGAAGGACAAGACCAAAGGCAGGCACGACACCTTGCTGGGATGTAAGTCGTCACAACTCATTTCATCCTGTTTGAAAAAACAACAGGAAATATTGTGGAAAATGGCACGTTTTCAACATGCTTTTGCTCTTTTATTCCGCTCCGTCTCAGACGACCGCCACAGAGTCAAGCTCCACCCTCTCCTGGGAGACCCCAACTCAGACTACATTAACGCTAACTACATTGATGTAAGTCTAATCCTGTTTTTCTGCCTCTGTTCGACATGGGATACAGATAGTGACTCACACCCTGCAAAGCCACAGTCCATCTCTCTCATTCCTGTAAGCTCACCAGTCTGCTGGCCCACTTTCACCTGGAGGCTTTCATCCAATCAAACACTCTTCCTATTGGTGTATTGCCAGATGCCATGGTTGTCAGTTGCTGCACTGAATCCCTGACCCAGACTTAGTCTGCTATCACTTTTATTAAAACAGAGTGGAATGAATGCATTTAATGCCTTGCAGGGGAGACGAACCTTTCTGTAAGATGCCACAAATCCCCCTAAATTAAATAGACATGATTGATGTTATCCAATCTCCGGATGGGCTGGGGGGAGATGATCCTTTCCACTGTTCACCCACAAACTGTCTGCCACACATGCAGCGTCACAGTAACATTCTCACTGATCATACAAAATACATGTATATGTTGCTAATGTGTCTCACACGGTCTCATTCATACGTGTTCCCATTCATTAAAACTACGGGAGGCTGTGCACGTTTAGCTGGCAGCAGTGGGGTTATTAGCGAAAAGAAATCAAACCCGATTCTGAAAGAAAAATACAGTTTTACTACCAGATACGCTGTCGATAGAAGCTTGTATTTTGGCTCCCCTGTGAATTTGCTGTCTCAGTCCTCAGTTGTTGCTATTCATTTGAGTTACGTCAAGGGAAGTCTGGCAATCTGATATGATTTCTTTATCTCACAAGATTTATTTTGTACGTCTCTCTACTGTAAAGTAAATACGGCACTCTGCGAGAAGTTGAGGCAAGCTGATACTCCCAGTCCTACTTGAGGCTGATAAGAGGTCGAAAGATCCTGCGTCTGTCTTAATCTTCATAAAGAATATGTTTAAAATATACTTAATACTAAATAGAGATACTATTTTTCAGTGAGAGAGAATTACTAGGAGCTTAAGTTGGCTTGCGTTTAGGCAGTTTTCTCCTTTACGCCCAATTGTCTCATCAAAAAAACACTGGACACTGCAGGTCTTTTTTTCCGCTCTTTTATTTCTCTGTAGAGAACGGGCAGTGGTGAGATGCTTTTAGAGAGTTCATTACAACAAGAGGGCATTAAAAACCTGGCCTGCTGTTAGGACTGTAGTTATTGTGAGGGTCTCCATTAGCGTTTAGGGCACAGAGGTGCAGGCATTAGAGGGAAAACACCACTCAGCAGCCACTACAGTGTCAGAGTCAGTGATGTTAGTCCCTGACAAGGCCGACCCAGTGAGGTGAATAGTAACTATTTAGCAACAGCAAAGCATATTTTGGACAGCCTGTGATTATTTCACCCGAGGTTAAATGGAAAAGTTTTTCCTCCCTCTGAAACATTTCTCACTTTCAAAACAGAGGTGTGAAACGGCGATCTCTCCGCTTCGTCTTTCTCTGTCGCTTGATGCCTGAGTGTGTGATGATGCTTGAAGAGGTGCAGACCTTTGCATACGTCTGACAACTTCCTGCTCCTGTTGCAAATCAGTCCATGGCTGTTGCCAATTTACATCTTCGTCTGCTTCTACTGACAGGTGTAGAATGGCCACTCAATCAAAAAACACACACACAGACAATCAGAGACAGTAGACGAGGAGTGAGGGTGGACACCATCCAAATGCACACAGACGAGAGACGGCACAGGAGACCACAGTCAGAGAAAGTCGACAGCGAAAAAAACAGCTTTTTATCAACAATGGACTCTTGTGTGTGTATTCTTCCCACCAGAGGGTCTAAAACCATATGTCACATACCTGAGACTGTGGGGAATTTTTAAAGCAGCAAGGTGAAGTGCCACTGCTACACAGCACAGAGCATGTTTCAGCAAAAATACCCACTTATATTGAATGTTAGAAATGATGATGTTCTTGACCTTTGGTTGTGGCATATTTCTCTAAATGGACTTCTTTGTGTCGCTGTTCTGTCAGTTTCGTCACACACACACACGCACACACACACAAACACACACATACACACACAAAGACACACTGTCATACTGGTAATTAGTTTGTCTCAATGTGCCTAATGTAAAAATAAAAGTAGCACTTCACTTTGTTTCTTAATTTAAAGGTCCTGAAAACTCTTCTCAATCAACTTCTTACCTTATATCGGTGCACACATGATGATACACAGTTTTCTGGTATAGTTAGAACGTATTTGAAGGCACCAGTCAGACTTTTGCTCTTTTAAATTTGAATCCATATATCTATATGAATAAATGACACATTTACCTTACATTTGGACTTTTGCTCAGTAAGTCGTGAATATTTAGTAGCTAGATGCTATTTGTATCCAGGTTTATGAAGCCAGCATTGCTATTTGCACCGAGTGTGGACTAGCCAATGTGAATATTTACACCTGTGTGAAGGTAACCTGAGTAATTTTGTCGACTGAACCAAACCAAACTGTGACTGAAAACTGGAAAAAGTTCCTGTGTTTAACCTTAGTCCCACAAACACAGCTTAGTCCCTAAGATACTCCCGACTGTCGATACCTAGAGACTCACTCTCATAGCACAGTTGGCTGTACTCATGCTCAGTGCTAGCATTCACTCACAAGGACATGTTGAAGCAACTAGTACTCGCCAATCCCAGCACAGTACGATGGGCAATTAGACATTCCACATTTAATATTACTGAGACAAAGAGAAACCGCTGATTTTACACATCAAAGTCTGTTTTCAAGTTTTGAGCAGTACACTTGCCACGTGTGAAAAAGTATAAAGCCTTTTATGGAACCAGAGGGAGCTGTGTGAAGTCTAATGACGTCACTTGAGGCAGCATTGGTTGGGGCTGAAGACTACAAGTTTGAAGATCAAAAAATCTAGTGTTGTGGATGTTCGACAGAAATGAGTTTACCAGACCTCTGAATCCCACTCCTCATTTAAGTTTCGTGGGGCTCCTGCTACATTGGCCGCTACGAGCACAACACACCTGAAGCATCAACCACACAGTCAAGTTGCATGGTGGGTGATGTACGCGGCAGGTTTTTGTGGAGGAAGAAGGAAGAAGAATGCATGCAATAAAAAAGATTTAGATCTTTTTTTTTTTATCTGTCCATCATAAGACATCGCGCTAACAACAGGCTTCACTTCTGGGTAGATAACTGCCGTTTGATACATCCCTGATACAACTGCCGGCCAACCCTCTGCCCCCTCGTGAGTTACATATGCATGATATGCTTCTATATAATATTTTACAGGTATTTTTTAAGGTACTCTGCAGTATTTTCCCACTACAGGTACTATTCATTTAAAGTAAATCAATAATGAGAATAAGAATAGCCAGCCATCATCCATCACTGTCACTAAGTAAATTAGTGAAGGTGTTGTTATTTATGAGCTATGCAAGCGTCAAACCTGCATTTTAGATGAATGAGACACTTGGAAATAACAGCTATGTAAGCTACGTGAGGCAGGGGTTCTCTACTTGGAAGTTATTGTAAACAACCATTGTGATTGGTTCTCTCGGAGCGCAGATCGAAATCGCTGGAGTACTGGAGTTAATATTAGAAACCTAAAGAATAAGCACTTACATTACATTGTTACTCTTTTTTGAAAGATGCTTGTCATAGACACAAAAACAAGCCGTGGTCATGCGGCGTGTCCCTCCTACGCTGCTGCAGTGCAACATGCAGTGAAATGCAAAGATTATAGCCATATTTTTAAAACATTGAGACAGCCTCGTTTTCCAATTAGCAACATAATGTGTGAGCAACGGCAGGGTTTCTCTCTGCTCTACTTTCTTTAAATAGAAAAATCCCTAACGCCAATTTAACCGTAAAGAAGAAGTGTGTGCACTTGAAAAACCAAAACCGATAGATTAGAGTAAATGAAAACACAATGGACTTTGGTTTTAAATTCCCTTCAGAATTGAGTGCTCCAGTCCTGCTGTACTTACATAAATACACACACACACACACACACACACACACACACACACACACACACACACACACACACACACACCTCTTCCCACCTGTCTGTGACCATAATTCCTACTTACCAAACGCTTCTCTCATTAACTAGCCTATATGTCTTCTTTTTCTACTCCCCTCCCCACTTCCTCGACCTTGGACCCTGTAGATTCGGATTAACAGGGAAGTAAGTACTTCACTGCTCGTTCTTCTGCCTGCCATCGCTCTATTTTTACTCTTTTTTCCCCCTTCTTCTATTACCCCTTCCCTGTTCTCTTTATCCACTATCCTCTATCCACAAATGCTCAAAGGTCAGCCTGTTTCAGGTTTGTGCACATTTGAAAAAAAAACCCAAACAAACTACAAAACATGCCCTTTTAGCTAATGATTTTAAATGAACACAAGGAGATGTGTCCTCCCCGGATAGAGGACCCTGCCGCCTTTGTTAGTTCTCATAAGTGGCCAAGACTCAGGAAGTTTAGTTGCTATGGCGACCGTCTTAAGTAGAGGAGAGGTAACAGTCATGCTGATAGTGTTCTGCGAGGGCCAGAGGAATTGTGGATAGCAGGGCAGCACAGCACCGGTCATCCATCACCATTTCAAACATGTCCCCAAATATCTGACTGGATGCAACGTGGTCAGACTCGACATATTCGTAAGATGCCCTCTGCAAAAAGATTAAAAAAACCTGTTATCAACATGGATTGCTCCATCATGCTGATTGGATGAGAGCTGGTGGGCTCGGGCGTTTATTCCGATTAGTCCTGACCTGCCTTCTCCGCTCCACACAGTCACGAGAGGTAATTGGGGCATCAGTTTTCCTTCCAGCTGCTCCTCTCAAAATGACAATAAACCGTTAGCCACAACATCCATGTGGGGATGTTTTCAAAGGGCTGTGTCTCGGAAACAGCTGTCTCCTTCACCCTGAAGAGGTTAGATAAGCAGTGCTTATTTTTAGGAGGACTTCCTTTGAACAGTTTGCTCTTCCTTAAAGTGTTCATGCTTTAAAGTCCTTCAGGTGGTCTTTGTCATGTTTGTTCCCCTCAAGGCTTTGAAATGACATCTCATCGTTCATTCATATTCACCTCATGCCCACCATAGGAAAATGTCTGTCATCTATATCAAAGGCCGCCACCTCCTTTGATATGAAGGATCTCAGTATACTTCACTGTACATGTCAGAGTCTGCCTTGCAAACTATTTATGTTAGTGATGCTATCATGCTTTTATGTGAAACCTGTGTGAGATATTCTTCCACTCATTTGACTTGAGTGGAGTAGAGTACATATTGCATCTTGAGTGAAAACTGATTTGTTTTTATGGTACAGCAGCTTGTCAAACTGTCACTGGGATTCAGTCACTGTTCAGTCAGCTAGTCCAACTCACTGTTGGAACTACTTTTGTAGAGATTAATCAGCAGTTTGTCAAAACCCAGTATTTACTGTGTGGTGCCTCCACTGCTCCAGACTCTCTCTGAGGGCAAGGAGGACTGCAGTAGGTCAGACAGCGCTGGAAAATTATACAGGAAATGCAATTCAAAGTAGCAGAGAGTGGGTCAGTAGGAGAGCAGAATTGCAGGGACGAAGGGGAGGAAAAGGGTGAGACAGAGCGACACCCTCCCATACAGCTGTGCCTGAGGCGCAGATGGCTTACTCAGCATGTCATTCCTCTTCTCTCTTTCAGGGCTACCATCGATCCAACCACTTCATCGCCACTCAGGGTGAGTGTCCCAGCAAGGCTATAGTGTTTATGTGTGTGTGTGCGCGCATGCAGGCTGGCGAGTATCGTTTGTGGCGGTGTAATAAATTGAAGATGATCCAGCCAATGAGCCTACTCATGTACAGTCCCTCGCCAAAACCATCTCTCTGGTAGATTGTGCGACTACCAACCCGTGAAGGCTGCGCTAGTGATGTCACCAAATTAATCTTTGGAACAGGTTAATGATTAAGCGCTCTAATTATAGCTTTTTATTCCTGGTGACATGTGCACCGGTGTGCTCGTTGTTGGAGAGAGAACCTTTAGTTCACCCTCCGTGGCGCTAATACAAAGTCGCCGTCTGATGGACAGTCAGACTCAGCATGTGCCTGCGTTCAAAATTTCCCTCCGCTGCGTCTAAACCCCACGAGGAGTGTCGGTTTCTAGGGTGCGCCCATCACAAAGTCACTCAAGGTCTGCTCATGTGCTTATCTTGCACCAAGCCCCCCCCCCGCCCCTCCATTACAGAGACGCAGAGATGAAACTTGCAAGAAAGAAAAAAAAAAACGTCAGCAGTGTTTTTGTCTCTCTGAGCATTTCTTCCCTACGTGATCCTCGTTTTAAAGTTGTCTCTCGCCTCCTAAACGTCTCCTCCTCGGATGACAATGAGTGAGTGATGGTCCACCCGGCTTTCATCATCAGCTGCTGCTGTTGTTTTGTCACCCGTCACCCCTTCCCTTCTGCCTGGAATTCCCAATAACTTCATTGACGAACCTTTAGCAGTCTGAGGAAGGACACTTAGGTCACGATAATACAAGATTTCACAGCAAAAACACTATTATTTAGGGTCAGGCTGTGATTGTGGTGTTTTTATGTCTTTTTCTCTGTTATTTCTTCCCACCAGGACCCAAGCAGGAGACTCTGTATGATTTTTGGAGGATGGTTTGGCAGGAAAATTGTTTCAGCATCGTCATGATCACCAAGCTGGTGGAGGTCGGCAGGGTAAGAGATGTGCCCCCACCCCCCTTGTCATCACCCAGTGCTCAGAGACACCCCACAATCATCACAAGGGAACAGGCTTTTATGTGTTTGATAAGTATGGACCTCACAGGGCCTTGCTGTGCATACAAACAGCAGCCTAAAAGCTGATCATTTTGGTGAAGCTGTCCTGCATTTATGTCACACCACAAATCGCAAGCTGCTTTTGCAGTAGAGACCCTGACTTAAAACGTTAAAGGAGTAGTTCAACATTTTGGCACACTGCTGAAAGTTAGAGGAGGAGATCGATACCACTCTCATGTCTGTTCACTAACCATGGCCACCGTGTGAATATTGTCTGTACCAGGTGTAAACAGCCTCTAAGAAGCTTCAGCAAGCAGTCTGTTAGCTTAGCACAAAGACTGGAAACAGCTAGCTCTGTGCAGATACAGTAATAAAACCTACCTACCAGCAGATCTGAGATGAAACACATGAGCAAAATGTGAAACTGTTCCTTTAACCTTGTGTTCAATATTCTCTGGGTGGCAACTGAATATCAAAAAACATCAAAACCAGCAAGTTCACACAAAGTCGTCAAATACGTGCATTCTAAGGGATTGTTACTCAGATTATCTCTGATTTGTCTGTTTTGAAAACATCATGAAATTGCGATGGTGTTTTATAGAAATTCACATCTTGACTGTAATGATTATAGAGTCCATAAAATGTGCTATAAAATACCTGTGATGCATAAAAATGTCTCCTGAGCCACATATCTACGACTTCTGTCCTTGTATAGACACAGCATGACTACACAGGTTTAATGGCTACGCTGTAGTACTGTTATTTTCCACCTCACATAAATACCCGTAGTATATGAATTCTGCTCTAAGCACCCCATCCTTCTCCGTCCAGGCAAGAGAAATGTATTACCTCAGTGGATGGTTAAAATGACACCATTTTTCTAGCAGCAGCTCCACAACCAATTTGGTTCTCCATCTAACAATTCTGGGAACACTCAGCAAACGAGGACCGGTCTGTGTGGCTGAATCCAAATAACACCTCCATTAAATTAAAAAAAAAATCTCCTTTGTGCCTGGTGTTGGTGAAAAAGATTGCTGCCCTCCCGTTCATTATGCTTCCCACCATTATGTGATCATCGTGCTTTTCTTTTCTTTGCCCTCTGAGATGAAGTATCTGCAGAGGAACAGCATGTTTTTGTTCCTTCACACAATGTGAAGTGCAACCTCTGTACGTTCTGAACTTGTTACATATCACACCAATATTTCTCTGTTCCAGCAAATGAAGTACTTCATATTTTTATTATTCTAGTAATATTTTATTTCTTTAGCCGTCGAATAATTTGCTAAAATTATTTGTGTGATATCAGGCAGTCAAGCTATCATATGTTCACTGTATGATTAGAATTCACAATAACAGTATTATTGCAATATATATATATATATAGAACTTTTTAAGAATAATGCTGTCGTTAAAATTAATTGTTTACGGTTTCCAAAAAACTTCCACACTGGCGAGCTGGCTTTTTTCGGGTGACTGTAGTGTCCAATTTTCATCTGCCACCACACTGTGGTAGTAGCTAGCTAGTAACTGTGTGTTCTTCTTCTTCTTTTATCCATTTTGTGGCGGGTGCCAATCAGTGTTGAGGTGCATTTCGACCACTTCTGTTAAGCAAGAACGGAAAGAAACAGAAATGATTTAAGAGGCGCTGTATTGTTTAAACGATAGCATCATATGTGTGCTAGCGACATGACCATATCACGTTTTTTGTCAGTATCAGTATATCGTGACACCCCTACTGTCATATATATTTTTTATGACGGTATCTTACTATGCATTTGCGCTGATCTTATGATGATATGATGGAGAAGACTTCCATAGAAATCTGAAACTGGCCAAAGGAAGGCCGAGAGGTGACATTTGATCTGATAAGTCTTAACTTTAACCTGCAATCTGTCACTCTGCTCAATCACAAGCAAATCTAGTGACCTTTGTTCAACAGTTTTAGTTTGTGCTTGACTCATCATCTTGTCAGTACAAGAGCAAAAATCACATTTTTGACTGGAGGGAAGCTTTAAGTTCACAATGTAGCAGCCTTAAATACCCAAACAGCATTATTTAATAGAAGAGAATGACTGGCATCACATTTCATGGAAGTAATTCATTGGGCGTTTTTCCTTAGATATGAAGCCATTTATAAGGTATTCCTCTGGAAGAGATTTAGAGAAAGTGCTCCTTCACAGTGAGGCGCTGGAAGATGTTTGGATTGGGTACTTTGAGCCTGAGATATTTCGAATGAGGACATGGTTGAAGCCATTTTAGAGTCCACCGGATCATATTGTATCACAAAGAAAATAATTTCTTGTGAGAGAAATATAACATTTTGTGGAAGGCTGGATGCTTTACGATGTATGTTGACCTCACTATAATGACATTTTAGAATGTGTTGTGGAAAAAATAGGTTGAAATGAAATCGAATGTTGTTGTTTGTACTGGAGAAAAAAAAAACTCAACCTTCGCAAGACTCTTTCAAACAGATTTATTCATGTAACACCATCTGCATTTATGCTGGAACATTTTCCAAGAATGTCAACATGAGGTTCAGCTCTGTCGCTTCACTTTCCTTTAATAGGTGAAATGCTGTAAATACTGGCCTGATGACAGCGAGATGTACGGCGACATCAAAATCACTCTGCTTAAGACGGAGACACTGGCTGAATACACAGTTCGCACCTTTGCCTTGGAGAGGGTAAGTTTATCCAAGACTTACGTTTTGCCTGCCGTCTTTTGCTTCTGTTAATTCTTGTTGTAATATTCCTGAAATTAGAAGTAGAACATTAACAGAGGGGATTAGATACTTGACGGGATTTACAGCTGATTGGTTTGAGGGCCACGTGTTAAATTGAAAGGAATTAACACCAGCAGATATGTGAATGCCCCTGCCGTCTTTCAAACATAGCTGTTACACTGTTTTGCCCCTGATGGCCTCCATCCTGTCAATCTCCCAGGGGATCTCCCACTGGAAGGGCTCAGAACAGTGCCGTGGTGACAGTGGCACAAACACAACATTATCATCACACTGTCACAGTCGCTCTCCATGGGCACGCGCTGCTGCTTATTCAAATCGGCATGAATTTAGGAGCTGGTGACAGCTTGTTTTTCATAGCTCTTTTCCTTTCTTTTTTTGGATTTCTGTCTTCGACAAATCTTTGCTCTGCGTCGCTTTACTTTGTCATCTCTGTACAGAGGGAGAAATTGCTGTGTGACTGCAGCAGCCTCCCAGTAGAGAGGAGAGACCTCCCAGCTCTCCCTGAGCTCCGAGAGCCTCAGTAATTCCTCTCTGCGTGTCTGTCACACGGCAGCTGCTGCTAGCATGTGATGCCCAGAGGCCTAACTGTCCTAGAAGACCTAACACCCCACGTAAATAATGTCCGGGTTGTCCTCACGCTGAACCGAAAAATCTGTCACATCTATCACGGAGGGGAATGTCTCTGAATGGATGGGAGCATGTCTCGGTTGAAACAGGGCCTGTGGGCTACTTTGGTGAGGATGCAGGCCACGTAAATGTTGTGTTTTACATGTAATGTTAATGTGCACTGTTTCTGGTGACAGAGAGGATACTCAACCAAGCATGAGGTGCGTCAGTTCCACTTTACATCCTGGCCCGAGCACGGGGTGCCCTATCACGCCACTGGACTGTTGGCCTTTATAAGAAGAGTGAAAGCCTCTACACCCCCTGACGCTGGCCCTGTGGTGGTCCACTGCAGGTAATGTGATGCTTAGCAACTGTTGTAACCTGTAGTGCTGTAAAACCAAATGAAATAAAAGAAAATCTCTTTTAAACTATTAAAATATTAAAATTCCTTCATTGTGACAGCGTGGTCATGTTAGACCTGTTAAAAAAACAAACTCTTAAGCGTTGAGGCATCAAGCCTTCGTCGGGGAGTCAAAACCAGCTAAATTTGAGTCCCAGAAGCTCCTACCCCCTAAGTTTTTCATTTTTGGTTCACGGAGGTATTTTTTATTTATTAGTAAGATATAATATTCTCTTTTGGGAGACCTAAGGACCTTAAGAATAGTCATGCAAACCTAACTCTTATTAATCAAGATTTTGAAAACCATTAGTAGAGGCTCCTTCAATTAATAAAGTGTTTTACCTTTTTTGTGTGTTTTACTTTTTTTGTACCTTTTTTAGTCCATTAATTCAGATTTAAAAAAAGCCTCACAGTCGTGCCAATTAAAGGAAGCGCAGCCAAAATATAATGCAGCCAAAATGACAAAACAAGATTTTCAATAATTTCATGCCACTTTGCTTATAAGAAAATAGTGTAATAATACCTTGCATATTGGCAGTAAGGTAGTTGTGGCCTAGCTTGCTTGTTTGCCCGCTAACGCTAGTGATAGCTGGTTGAATGACCCCTGCCTTGTACGTTTAGCACTTCTCCGTCACTTTTAAATCATGAAGTGCTCACAACTTGTGCTTCTGAGCAGACATACTCTCGTGTAAACATTTTTACTAACTGGAAAGTGTCTTCATTCAATGCTTTAAGACACGCCTGATTGATGAAACATGTCCTTTGTGTGGCAGTGTGGGGGCGGGCCGCACCGGCTGCTACATCGTGCTGGATGTCATGTTGGACATGGCCGAGTGTGAAGGCGTGGTGGACATCTACAACTGTGTCAAAACCCTCTGCTCTCGCCGCATCAACATGATCCAGACAGAGGTCAGGTCACCTGCACAGCCAGGAAGCTGCTTCACATTCAAACGAAGTCAATTTGTCTCGCACATATTCAGGAGGTTACATCCCTGGTCACAATACGGTAACCTCTCTCTCTGCTGGAAAACTTCAGGAGAGTCAGGTTTTAAACATTTGTTTTTCCCTCCTGTTGTTTGGAAATTCAAAGAGCGAGGGGGGGGGGGTGTATTATCATGGTACTCCCCCTCTGGGACTTAGGTAAAGGTCATTGCAATAGTTTCAGAGAAAAGACTCACATTGTCTCGCAGTGTGCTGCGCAGGCACGTGCTGTTCTTTAGATGTGAAGATAATTTACATATTCACCCCTTATTATGTAAATCTGACATTGACTTGGTTGTTTATTACATTTGTAGTTATTTGCAGGGGTGCTCTGATTAAATGCACACCGCATGTGTTTGTTTACTTAGATGTGTTTATTTATTCTCCAACAGCTTTGATACACCTCCAACATTATAGCACATGTTTAATTCAGAACGAGGCAGGTTATGAGAAAGCTCTTCCATTCTTCATATTGTTTGATTGTTTATTTACATCTACATATGTTCCGGCATCTGTCACAGGCTGCCTCCTTTGTAATGACTGTTTAGGTGTTTGCAGCTGAATAACACACTCTCCCGTGTGTCAACCGAGACCAACGCACAGAACTCAATTGTGTTACCTGTTGTGATTTCAGGAGCAGTATATCTTCATCCACGACGCCATTCTGGAGGCCTGCTTGTGCGGCGAGACGGCCATCTTGGTGAACGAGTTTGCGGTCACTTACAAAGAGATGCTGCGAGTGGATTCTCAGAGTAATTCCTCTCAGCTGCGGGAGGAGTTTCAGGTCAGTGTTTGTGCTGGACGGCAGCGGCGTGACCTCCATCAAGTTCTAAGCACAGTTTAATTTTGTTCTAATATGCAGCTATTAAATCCTGGAACATGCAAACATTGTCAATTACACAGCCCACACACTGTAATTTGCATTTATAATGCAATTCATTAAATATCAACAAAACTCTTTCATTTACCTTAATGGATCCTAGAAGCACTTCTACAACTTCAGTTACTTTTAGTCACAACAATATAATATCAGTTCTACCAGCCAGGACTATTAATACTACAAATAACAGCACGGACATACTTTCATTCCTTTTGCACATACCTACTTCCTGCTACTACTGTTACGTATAATAATGCAGGAGTAATAGTCGTAGTTGCTGATGATTTAAAGGAGCAATTTGTAAGAAATGCTAGTAGCTCAGGTAACCTTGGAGCAGACAGCCTCTGAGACCATAGACACCAGTTTGAAAACAGTGGATAGAGTACAGAGGCCATTTTATAGTGGCTCTGACCAAGACTAGGACTCAGGGGATGAGAAGACACGCTAGACAGGGACAGGAGAGGCATGATGCTGCAGCTGAGAGAGAGAGTCGGGCATCTGCAGAAAAAACAGTGTGTATTGCCGGGCTATTTTCACATTGTTGTATTTTTGGAAAATTGGTGAAAAAATATCCCCTTTCTTAAAATTTTGTGGGTTTATTTTGTGTACTTAAAGGTGCAACATGTAAGAATCGGCCTCCTCTCAATCTCATTCTCTTTAATCCATTATGTAGTGATCTCGCAGCTTGTAACTCTCCCAGCTGAACGTGTTGGGGCCGTCAGACAAGTGTTAGATGTCGCTTTTTGCCAGTACAAAGGGGTATTATGAGACAGGGTGGGCCGGGGCTAACTGGTTAGCATGCTAACTTCAGTAGACAATTCTGTAACACAGCACACAGACTGTAAACAGACAGTTTCTTCACAATCTGCTGATAATGTTAGTTCATTTGTTGAATTTCGTTTAACTAAAATTCTGGCCATATCTTGCAAATTGATCCTTTTAAAGCTAACGGTTGTCATTGGATGGTGATACAGTCACATGTACAAGTGACTGTACGAGTATCATATCTGGACGTTTGTGTTGCATGTATACTGTTGTGTACTTGACACCCGCCCATTGAGGTTAAAACAGCCTGTTTGGTATTCAGACAAACGATACACTATGAGTGTATCTCCTCTGTTGTGGAAATGATGTACTTCATAGCACAGACATCAACAGCAGAGAGTGCAGAGAGGAGCAGACTAATGGACGTGTTTCCTTGTGTGCACGTTGCATGTATGTATCTATAAATGCGTGTCTAGTTGTGCAGGATGCTGTTGGCTTCCTTTCGCTTTTTTTGATTCGGCATCACTGTCACTTAAATCCTCTACCTGGTTTGTAGGAATGCGGATCCAGAACATTTTATTAGATGGTGATTAGGAGAGAGGAGAGCCAGCTGTGTTCCCACATGCTTTACCTGCCTCACCCACCTCCCTCTGCTGCAGCAGCCACATTGATTCCAGGTTTAGCATTTCAAAGTGATTCTGAAAAAGACTCACGCTCTGCCTTTAATTTCATACGGTTTTTATCCTTATAGGAATTATGACAGATGCATTGCTCAGAATTAGGGAATTGTACTGTAGGTGCGACACTATGATTACAAACTGTTGGTTCTTCATAAAGCCAAATGTTACAAGCCTCGCTTTGATCTTGTAAACTTATCCGTCTGACATTGTCGTTGAAAGCCTCTCCACCGCCCCAATGAGCTCTCTGTTTGCCTTTTACTCTGTCATCCTGCAGAAGGCAAACAGCCAACCGGTAGCACTGAGATCAGCAAGTCACAGATCTATTATTGATGCCCTGTATTAATGATCCAAATATATTTTTTTCACATTGCCTAATGTAATTACGGACAAATGAACAGAGAGTTCATCAAAGGAAATTGGTATGCGGTATTTCCTTTTGAGATATAATTTAGACTTCATTATTCAAATATAAACTTCATGGCCTAATATATCGTTTATTCTCTTAAATCGGTTTGTCAACTTGGTGTTCGGAATATTAAAGATGTTTTCATTTTACATTATTATTCTTGGCATCCTCTGCGTCCCAGTCCTCCCTCCTTCCATCTGATTCACTTCTCTTTCCTCCTCCTCCTCCTCCCTAACGTCTTTGACTCCTCTGCTGTGTCTCACCACTCCTCACGTCTTCCCACCGTTTAAACATTCTCTTCGCTTTCATCTCACCTCTTTTAACATTTCCATTTGCAGACGCTCAACTCTGTGACCCCCCACCTGGATGTGGAAGAGTGCAGCATTGCTTTGTTGCCCAGGAACCGAGAGAAGAACCGCAGCATGGACGTCCTGCCGCCCGATCGCGCCCTGGCCTTCCTGGTTACGACAGAAGGGGAGAGCAACAACTATGTCAACGCTGCTCTCGCTGACAGTTTCCACCGGCAGGCTGCTTTTATTGTGACCCCTCACCCGCTGCCGGGCACCACGGCGGACTTTTGGAGGCTGGTCTTTGACTACGGCTGCACGGCCGTGGTCATGCTCAACCAACTCAACCAGTCCAACTCTGCCTGGGTAAGGTCAAAAGTGTTATATACTGTTTTATTGCCATCGATTTCCTGGACGCTACGAGGAAAGAGAGACGCAGCAAAAATGCTTGAGTTCACTCAAACAAGAGCTGTTTGCTGTACTAGTTTTTACTTTCAGTCTCGGGGTTATCTGAACTTTACTTGAGACTTTTCCTTCACTCTTTCTGTATCTTACTTTGCTTGGGATTAGTTCCTTCATGCCATTTTGCTGGGCTTTGATCCCTGACCACATTGATCTCAAGGCATGACTAGATAACACCCGCCCCAGTTTTTCCTTCCCCTCCTCAAGTTACATCTCTGGAGAATAGGCTTGCTTCACCCTCCAGCCACATCTCAGGGTTCTTTTTGTTGGCGTCCCACTTTTTCTCATCAGCATATGGCTTTCTCTGTACTACAATATTCCCTGTTCTTTCTTTACCACTTGTAATAATAGCTGTAATAATGAGTAGAAATGTAATACAAGATTCAAGTTCAAGATTCAGTTGAATATACAGTAGAATATGCCATAAATTCATTTTTAAAAGGAGATTTTAAAGCCTTGGCTTTAGCCGGAGCTCCAACTGCAGCACTTGAGCTGGTAAATAAGGACTTAAGGGCTCTACTAGACAATCAGGTGCCATACTGAAGAGGGATTTAAAGGGCGGCAATAGATCCTAAAGTCTATTCTAAGTGTGGGCACAGAAATCTAATTATATCTCATAGTTTTTGTCAGGATTTTGGTACCTAACCGTTCAGGAAATCGAGCCGTCCTGAAGTTCTACAGTTAAGACAGATGAATGGGTCATTACATAATGAAGCGTGAATGAAATGTTAGCGTGTAAAATAGTGCGAGTGTCTTAAAGAAAGGAATTATTTAATTCTTCAGATAATTCTCAGGTGGTAGAAACAGAACTTAATAAGCACACAGTTGTAATATGGGGATAAGGGAGCTCAGGCTCTGATCAAATATAACTCCTCATTTTTGAGCAGAAGGAACAACATTCTCTGTCAAAGAGCCAAAAGCTGGCACAACTTCACTACAGACGTGTTCAGCCAATAATTAAGATCTTCTCTTTGTTGGACTTAAGCTGAAGACTTTGGCAGACATCCAGTCCTTAATTGCAGATAAACAGTTGTGCGGAGTTGACAACGCTGTTGAATAATTCAGCAGTGCTGGGACAGGTATGACTCGATATCATCGAGATAGTGATGGAAAGAAATTAGAAATGTTATGCCGTCTTATAATGAAGCCGAAGGACAACATGGAAAATAGGGAAAAAGATGGGTGTGACTTTTTTTTTCTGAGAATTCTGAGATTAAAATCAGAATCGTAGTTTTGAGAAAAAAGTCAGAATTGTGAAAAAAACAAACATCTAACACTTATCCTCTTCCGCAGAGATTAGACTTTCCAGCACAGAGCATTAGATAACACCAGCTTTCATCAACATATCATTACAAACTGTTACCATGGCTTTCTCAAGTACCTATTCATAATCCTATATTACCTTGTATTCACACCTCTATAATTAATATCTGTATAAATAACGAGAAAATCACCAACGCAGAGACGTTGGAGATAATGGCTTATACAGAACCTAGATTTAGTTTTTTGGGCATAAATGCAAGATTTACAAGCGTTGCAGAGTCCAAGTTTAAAAATTAACTGTGTGAAACATGTATTGCATTGTATCACATCCTTGGAAAGCAGGTGCTTTCTCTAAATTGTGAATGTGTTTGGTGCAAGGTCTACCTTCAGAATATTGTAAAATCACTCCTTAACATTTTTCTTGAATAATGACCCTCTGGTGGAGAAATAATTATGTATTGAGTATCGGTAGTAGCAGTGGCACTACTGGTCCCTATATTATTCTGTCTGCCTCCATGCACCACCTGCACAGTATTTCACTGAGTATCCTTTCAGAAGATTTTCATCAAAATCAGTACACCACTAATATGATCCAAAAGACCTTGGCCGGCTCTCTAAGTGTAGAACAATGTCAATGAGTTTTCAATCTTGAATGGAGTTTGATGTGCTCATGAAATGTGAGGTTTCCGAGCTGGCCTTTCTTTGTACCACCCTGTGTAGTCTGGTAATAAAGAAAAAAAGCAGAAAAGAAATTGTAGGTAGCCCTGTTCAATTCCACTTTTCATCCACTGCCTTTAAATGTTTTTTCATCCCGTTTCTTCCAGTGCGATGCAGTTCCTTCTCGGTCTCGCCTGAAAATTGAGTTATCGCCACTTTAAGTTGTTCATTGCGAGATCTTGTTATGAACTCTGTTATAGAGTTCAATCGTGGCACTGGAGTAGTCTGTCTCCCTATTGTTGCAATCTCTCAAAGCACATTACATCTCTCCCACCCCACGCTGCTTCTCTCCCCTTATTAACACCAGTTTGGAAGCGTAAGGCCTCCAGTTCTCTGTCGGCACACGCTAACACCACTTGTGTCATCCCTGTTATAGTGTTATACTTGTGTGGCTGCGTGTCTTCAGCTGTATTCTGTTCTTTTAATTACAGCCTGTACGCAGACCCCCCACTGCAACACACACACACACACACACACACACACACACACACACACACACACACACACACATACACACACACACACACACACACACACACACACACACACATACATACACGCACACTTGCTTAATTTCATCATTTCAACTTTTTAAAGTTTCTTTTGCTTTGATAATCCAAAGCAAGAGCAAAGGCAGTTTTTTGGCCACAGCTACTGAAGATTACGTGAGTACTGTATGTGCCACATTAAATCGCTGATAAACAACCCCCCCCTCTCTCTCTCTGATCTCCCCTCCACATGTAGCCGTGTGTGCAGTACTGGCCGGAGCCTGGTTTACAGCAGTACGGGCCCATGGAAGTGGAGTTTCTGTCCATGTCAGCAGACGAGGATGTCATTACGCGTCTGTTTCGGGTCAAGAACGTAACAAGGGTGAGTCATTGCGTTTCCAAAAAAAGCCAGCACAGAACATGTTGTTCCACTCAGTGGTATTTCACAAATGATAACTTGAAACTAATTAGAAATGCATTAGCTGTTGGTAGCTTGCTGGTAAATTCAGATGTGACATTTTACCTACAGTACATTTCGAGCTGCCAGCTGTAATGTGCATCTAAAAAACCAACACAAGTCCTCAAAGTCAGACTTCTACATACTCAGCTGTAAAAAATACTGCGTACCTGAAACCTTCAAGCGATGATTTGAAAACTGTTAACTGTGAAACTTCTTGTGCAGTATGTGCGCAAACTCAAAGGCTTAAAGGTGCACTACGTAGTTTTGGCGAAGAAATTTTAGTCAGAAGTGAATGATCTTCATTGACTGATTTTTTTTATGTCTAAACAAAGTAAATAAACAAACTCTCTTCGTTTTCATGACTGATTCAACTGAATAAACAAACTGACCTTAAAGAACAACACAATTTAACACTGTTTTACTTTGTTTATATTTGGCGGACCCTGCCACCTTTCTAGCTTGAAAGTGTTCTGGGGACCTTATTTTCCTTGTTGATTCAGTCATGGAAGAAATATTTTCTGAGTTTGTATTATTACCTCAAGTCCATCGAAAAATTTAAATTCAGTCATCAAAAACATATCCAATTTGAGATCTCATGGCTTCCGGTGACTTTGATTGTGCCGTGATGAAGAGTTGTTTTTTCAGTTGTTTTATTATTATTATTTTTTTAACGTTTTAAAACAAGTCCCCGTTTACTCCTGTTGTTTAGGAGAATGCTGATTTGTTGTGAATCTCCAGAAATCTTTTGCGAACTACAGAAGTTGAGGTTGAATAGATAATGACTGAATTTTCAGTTTTGGGTGAACTTATCCTTTCAACCTTCACAGTGTGTGCCTCTGTGTCGTTATCTGTCTATATTGCTTTCTCACACATACACAACAGCATTTCTCATGGGTCGGAGGAGGTTGTCAAATAAATACACTCTAAAATAAATACACTGTAAAGTGTAGCCTGGAGATTTGTACGGAGCACAACGACAGATCAGGAAGAAACGTATTCATAGGCTGTATCATACATATTACAAAGGAACTTGTTTTGATGTTCAGCAGTCCATAAAATTCAACCGGAGCCACCAGTGTTCTCATGAGAGTCATACATATAATAAGAACTGTCTATGGAAAAACATGCAAGAGAAAACCATTGACATGCATGCAACAAAGGTCAGTCTCTCCCTTTTTCAATTTCTTCTTGTCATTATCTAGATAGGCGTCTTCCCACTCTTAGGCGCCCGTTGGCATACTAAAGAGGGTCCCCTCCCTTTCATCATCATAATGCATGCCATATTTTCAGTTGCAGGATCCTGTTTTTCAGGCTTGCAAAGCAGACTCACTTTGGATACGTTCACAAACCTTGTCACAGACATAAAAAAAAAAAAGCACCTGGCATGTGGAGAATTAGGAAGACCTCATGAAACATGTCATGGTAGAGGGAGCACAGGGGATGTAAGCGTGGGCTTTTTCCTCAACTTTTTGTGTGCATATGTATGAATCATTTTGACTTCACACGCCTCGTCATGTTGATTGTGTGTGTGCGCAGGTATGGTTTTAGCACGGGGAATTTGCATAAGCACATGCATGCATTCCGCTCAGGATCTCTGTCAACCAATTATTAAAGGAATCTGCATGCAAGTCGTTTCCCCGCCGCCATTAGAAACAGCGCGACAGGCAGCACCCAGAACTTCCTTTTCTTGATTGGCATCCTCCCCTCCCCTGTAGACTGCCCTTGTCATTCCCCTCTCTACCTCCGGCACCTTTTTTTCTACTTGGTGCACACCACTGTCAAGGAGAGGGCAACTTAACCCGGCATGAGAGGAATCAAATCACACAGAAATAACACACACCTCTCCCTCTCTCTCTGGCCCTTTCTCAGTGAATTAGTGTGTGCGTTTCCTATGCGTGACAATGATATACAAGGGGAGGGAGTAAAAGTCAAAGGAAGTGCATTGTAAGCATATGTATGTCTGGGTGTGAGAGCAGTAAGGAAAAAAGTACATTGTGTAAATCCCACCTCCGCTGAGCCAATTCCTCCTTGCATCGTTGGTGTCTTTGCCAGCCCAATTTGCATGACTTACAGTTCTCCACTGGTCCTTAAGTATTAGGTGAGATTCTACAGCACAAGGTTATGAACACACAGGGACCTCTCTTACACACAGCGCGGGCCCCACTTACACCTGCAAACCCATATATCTCAAAGTCAGTCTGCTGAGTGAGCACAGCTGAGAGTGCCAGCACACTGCCGGGGGAGTACTCAAACACGGGTGTTAACTGGCACGCGCAGAAAAATGTATCACACAAGAGCACGCACATGCTCACCCACACACTACAGTACAGTACGATCAGACTGCATGTGTTTAATGTTTTTCTGTTGCATCCGAAGCTCCAAGAGGGCCAGCTGGTGGTGTGTCAGTTCCAGTTCCTGCGCTGGTCGGCGTATCGAGATGTTCCCGACTCCAAGAAGGCTTTCCTCAACCTGCTGGCGCAAGTGCACAAGTGGCAGAGGGAGTGTGGGGAAGGACGCACTGTTGTCCACTGCCTGTGAGTAATCTGTTAGCAACACGCATCGTGTACTGTAAATGAATAGAAAAGGAGACGAGGCGGAGCCGCATTCAATCTCCTTCTGAAAAGGTCTTAGTGAATTGGTGCTGTTGAAGAGTGGCATTTCAAACCAAAAGCTTATTCACAGAGTGGAGTATCATGAAAACCTGTCTGTTCAAAACATAGTAAATCATGGGGAGACTTGTCATGTCTCGTCTTCATGGTGTTTTGCCTGGTTTTGACGCAATAAGATGCAGTGCAAACTATTTTCCATGGTAGCGTTCTGTAATGTAGAAAATCAAATTGCGGTGTAATGTGCTGTGCCAGGCTGTAGTGCAGCGTGCAGTGTATACGCTCCTCTGTTGTCCTAAGCCCTCAGAGCGCACGCCCGCTGATGAATATGAATGGCTCCGTCCAACTCATTGCCAACCCATCACACGTTCATCCCTACCGCCCCCATCCAAAAGCACATCACTCAGCGCTGTCACACAGTGTTACCCACGACAACCAGGAAAGAGATTATGGAGATCAAATCAATTATGGCTTAATACAGAATGCGATGGTTCTCACTACAGTAAATCCAAACTGCCAAAGCACTGACGACGATTGATTACCTTAATATTGCTTGTATACGCTGCGGAGGCTCTCGGTGCCCACCTTCCCTGCGTCTGTCTCAGGAGAGAGGAAGTGGATTGTCCTCCACTAGTTTATTGATATTGCCTTTCATTTATGATGACCAGGACAATATTTCCGAAGAAATGCCACACTGTGCTGTTATTGCTCAATTTTCTTCCCTTACAGCTTTTCCCATGTCGCTATTTTTGTATCTAGATATTGCGTGCGCACGCTGTATCAACTGGATCAGATGTCTGTTTTTCATTAGGTAGCATGAAGACAAAAACAGGGTTATCAGATTACACATATTCTGCACTGCTTATACCTTATTGTTGTCTCCTAGACCATGTTAAACATATTAGGCTTACTCCCATCGGAGACAGAGATATACTAGTATATATTGAAATTTACTGTACGTATGCAGTGCACTCTGCTGTCCATGCTTTATGACAGGATCGGGATTGCATCATGCTCCCAGTCAAGGTCGTAACAGGGCAAACGTATTAATACATTCGAAACTAACGCTGTCTAAATAAAATGTTAATTTAAATTGATTATACAGAAACGTGTCAAAAAAATGAATGTAGATTAATCACACGCTTTAATGCCACTTGACCCTATGCGTCATTCAACATGCAACCATGCACAGTAGCTTTGTAAACATGATGGAGGCACATGACAGTGAATAGAGAATCTACATCCGGATGGAGATGTTCATATAAACACCGTTCACACCTCTGTGGTGAGGACGTTTTTTGCACTACTGGAGTACTTGAAAGTCCTTTAGTTGGCTGAAATATCATCTCAAAGTAAAGCACTTCGCAGTGAGCTTGGAGGTCAGACGTATTACAGCCCCTAATGCTACGTGAAAAAAAATGTCTCGCCAAGCCACACTCAAACAGACACAGACTGAGTAAACCTGTGACAGATTAACCACCTCAATTGCTAAATGGATGCAATGGACTGCCGGACAATTTTGGCGGTGGAGGATGGAAGTTTATCAGCGGCTTTACAGATTTTGTCCTCTGACACAACTTTTACACCGCTGTCGAGAAATACAGTTGTGTCCAAAAATATGAAATGATGCTAAAAAACATTTTGAAGTGCACAAATTACGAATAAAAAACATTTAATAAACAAGACGAGTTTATTAAAGTTTATTAAATGCTGCGCTGTAAACTAGGGATAGACCGACTATCGACCTGGCCGATTATCCGATAGCCGATATTCAACGTTTTTCTGATTATCTGATTTCTATCAGATTGCCGATAAAATAAACTAATTTTAAAAAGTGCTACTTTGCCTCTGATACAACATCCTCTCACATAATGCCCGATATCTGATGGGTAATAAGTCACAATTATTAGCCTATAAACAATAAAATAATATGAATCTGCAAAGTAACTAGTAACTAAATATATCAAATAAATGTATTGGAGAGGAAGTATAAAGTAGCAGAAAAAGGAAAAACTCAAAATAAAATGCCTCAAAATTGTACTTAAGAACAGCTCCAAATATCACATTGGTCTCTGTGATTTCTAATAATCGGTATCGGCCCTGAAAAAGCTTTATCGGTCGAGCCTTACTCTAAGCTAACTGCTAACACTGATGTTGGGGGTCATTCAAGTCATCACAATTGATTAAAAAACAAAATGTCAACCTCATGGTGGCACTTAAGGAATTATCAGGGGGTCACCAAAGTCAGAGGGATTCATCTTCTGGGAACCATGAATGTCTGTACAAATATATTATGGCAGTCAACTGAATATATGTCAGGATTTTTCACATGTCTGTACACAAGTGGTTTTGGCTGACTGACCGACAGCCATCACTCGAGCCACGCTGCCAGCACGGCTAAAGTCAACATAAAAGGATAAAACCTGATTGTAAATGAACTAAAAAAGAAAAGGCATCTACTGAAGATGTTCACTAAAACACATCTTTTCCTCTGCAGTAACGGTGGTGGTCGCAGCGGGACCTTCTGTGCCTGCAACATTCTCCTTGAGATGATCCAGTACCAGAACATGGTGGACATCTTCTATGCTGTCAAAACTCTACGCAACTGCAAACCCAACATGGTGGAGTCCTTGGTAAGACAGTCTGTGAATAAATAAAGCAGTGTGTTTGGAAGATGCAAGACATTTTCTGTTATTATTCTCCTGATCTCACTTTTTAATTTAAGAATATTGTATTTTTCTCCAGGACCAGTATCGATTCTGCTATGACCTTGTCCTGGAGTACTTGGACTGCTTTGATGATAGATAGCAACTAAATGTTTACCAGAGCGGCGGGATCCAATGCGCTGGAGATTCGATTTTAAGGCCACCTAGTGAGCCCTCTACTTTAATGTTTGGACCTGTGGACTTGGCATTGAACGGACTGCAAAGAAAGGAGAGGAAAAAGAAAACCTGGTCATGGTTCTAACTTTTAACCTTTAATGTACAGCTGTGATTTCCTCCTTGTTGGTGATGTTTATCTCTTTTGATATTTTTTGTGCTTTTCTCGGTCCTCTTTGCCTCTGGACTAAGGCTCTTTTGTGCTCAAGGGTTTCTGTAGCAGCAAAACAATATCTGAGCTACAAAATGGACCTGTCTGTTCTGAAGGAAGGTCACCTTGGCTGTGTTTCATCGTTTCATTCAAACAGCAAGGGGGCTGGATGAGATTTCCAGAGTAACAGCAGAATTATCTCAAAGTGGAGGCATTTTCTTCTCTCTTAAGAGCTACATACAACAGCAGTCCACTGTGGTTGTGGCATGACTTATCTACCATACCATAAACTGCCTTATTCTCTGATGATAGGACAGATTTATTCAGAACACTGAATGAATCTCAAAGGTTTGTCATACTGGTACACAAAAGAGACCTGAAGCATTAGGATAGACCAGCCCAGTGCTCAACTGTATCAATGCAGAAACTGTACAGTAGTGCAACGTGTTGTATTTTGCCATAATGTTTGTGCTGGATTACCATGTGTGCTACAGGTGGGCGTTCCCAGGGACCACAGCACTGGGCCTGGTGCCACCGTGGGAGATTCCTGTCTCATTATTGTCACAGTGCCAATCCCATTGACTGACTTGAATCCTCTCTTTACTTTGTTCTACTGCTTCATCTTGATATATGCCTACAAACATACAGTATGTACTGCATCAGCTAATGCTCTCGCTCCAAAGTGATTGTTTGTATTTTATACCCAGAGGGAAGGAAAACGGAGCAGGGGGGGGGAAACTGTAAGAAATGTACTGACATGCCATAGTGGTGGTGTGAAAAGTGATGTTTCATTAATGCTGTGGTGTCTAAAGCAGTGCTGCGTTACAGGTTTGAGTCTATTATTCTGTTGTCTGAGGCATTTGGTTGTACTGTGAACCGTCGAAGCAAGCTAAGCCAGTTTGGATTTTATCATAAAACCCTTTCAGGTAGGGGGTTCATTTCCACAATTTTGAAATGGATATTAACTGTTGTTCCTAGTGGTGTCAAATAAATAAATAAATATAAATAAAAAGGGGCATTAACATTGTGCAGAGGGGGAAAAAAATGCCACATTTCGTCACTGCTCACCACTGAACATATAGGTTCACATTGGTGGAGGATCTTGAAATAAATATTTTAAAGGGGCACTACGTAGATTTGGAGAGGAAATTCAAAGTCAGAATTGTAATATTTACAATATTAATGACGTTATTATACAAACTCTATACATAACTGGATAAACAAGCAGTTCACAGAGGTAAATAAGGCCCCCAGAACACTGTCTGAAGCTCGAAAGGTGGCAGGGTCCGCCACATATAAACAAAGTGAAACAGTATGAAATTGTATTGTCCTTTAAGGTCAGTTTGTCTATTCAGTCATGAAAACAAAGAGAGTTCATTTATTTAAGATCTTTCTCTTCTGATTAAAATTTCTTCCCCAAAACTACATAGTGCAGCTTTAAACAGGAGGAAAGGGAGAATCAGTTGGCCACAGACCCTGCTGTTTAGCTATCACTGACTTGATGGACAAACAGAATCCATTGTTTTTCATCTATACTGGGCCGATGCCCGGAGACCACTGGAACTGTGTTAATGCCTGAATCAATGGAAGAAGCTCAGGCAGGTTGGCATGTGTGTTGCACATAATCGATCTGAGTCAGCTTTTGAAAAATCCTCTAAAAGACCCAAACACAGAGACAGGAAGCAATCCTCTCTTTTTTTCTATTGTTTTCTCTTTTTTTTCCTTTTTTTTCCCCAGGCCCAAGAAAATATCAACTCTACACTGCATCATTACCCTTTAAAATATGTTATGCTCCACCACATCTCCTCCTAAGTGCAGGTTTTCAAGAGGGGCAGTCGAGGTATCACTCCAGGACCTGCCCTAATAAACAAGGAGAGACACCTTGAGGCCCGCAGAAAACTGAGAAATGGCAGCTAGGCGAACTCTACTGCTGTTAGTTTGCAGCTCACAGTCTGGTTGAGGTGGGAGGGCCAGAATATACGTGAGGAATCTTTAACAGTACACCAACATCACCAGACTCCCACAGGTTCACTGATAGAGCAGCTTGTTTTTTAATGAGGATGAAGTAATGAGGTAGCTACAGACAGTCAGTGATCTGACGCCAGATCACTGGAGGAAGTGCCTGGACACTTTTTCTGGAAGGTGGAAGGACTGTGTACATACAGATGTATATTATGTTCTGTGAATACTATGTGAATAATATGCTATATGTTTGCTGAGAGTAAAGACGTACAGTACGTAACCACTAAATAACCACGAAGGTGAATGTGCTGTAAATGACCATTTTTGTGAGTTTATTGCCAGAACTTTTAACAACCGAGTCTCCCTGAGTGTTCATTCCAGCGTTAAACATGTCCGTCAAAGCATGTATGAATCCATCGTCTGCTTCGCATTTCATTTAGTTCATTTCAGAATATCCTGATCATTTATTTCAGCCGCTTTCAGTGTTCCTCAACAGCCACGACTGTGCGAGTGCATTGTACTTTTACCATTCCAAAGCTTTTTATTATGAGTGCTCTCTGCGCGGCGACACCTGCCCCGAGAGTACCGTTGATTTCACTTGTGTGTCTCTGTATGAACCAATGGTACATGACTACTGTGTTTTTGACCATTGTATTTGTGGGGGGCGAGGTGTGTATTTAATGAGAGGGATGGAGACGACGGATGTATTTTGGGGTGAGGAAAGGGGTTTTGTTCTGATGAAATAACAGCTATCAACAATAAAAGAACAAGGGGAAAAAAAAAAGAGATGTGTCGTTGTCAACTTATCATTGGATGCTCTGTCGAAAATGCATACCCAGCTGGAAAAATGTGTGTGGTTTTATAATTGGTTTGTCAGCAGAAGCAGGGAACTGTCAGCCGGACATGGACTTCCTGTCTATAAGCCCCTGACCCTCCTGCGGTTTCTCATACGGATGTGTTCTTTTAACAGTTCCCTTCGCCTTGAACCACATCGACCATTTGATCTCTCCCCTCTTTTTAATCTCTCACCTTATTTCTTTCCCTTTTTCACCCCCCCCCCAGCCTCCTTCTGTCCCCTCCACTCACCTCCCCAATCCTCAATTCCTCCTCCATCACTTTCATTTCTCCCTCTCATCCCTCTCCATCCCTCTCGCTTTGCTGCTCTGCCCAGAGAAAGGTGACTCCAGACCGCAGACTTCCTCTCTCACCCACGGCTATGTTGAATAATGCAGCAGTCCTGCAAACGGATCCAGTGTTTAGCAGAGGGACATGCCGTATTAATTAGAGTACAAGACCCCCTACTGTTGGGTGGAGGACAATGTAGGCCATATGGGTTCACCTTTAGGTTGTTCGGGGATTACAAACAAACTTTCAGACATGGTAAAGGGAGAGTGTTCTTCAAATGAGATTCTTCATTTGACATGCCAGTGAGAAGGAGCAAAAAGGCATTATAGATTGAACATGACATAGATCAGGAGATTTCTATGAAGGCAGGTCATTTATACCACCCCATTTAATACCTGCAAGATTTTCTCAATTTACTTTTTCACCTGCAGAAAGCTATTACAACATGAAATCCTTAGCGGCCGGCTCCATCATCCTTTACGACTCATATTTGACCGGTGGTTTAAATTAGCAGGTAATTGGAATCTTATCATTTAATTCTGGTGGTGTAATGACTGCCGTGTGCAAGGTAACTTATCACCAGGCCAAGATCCAACTGAGTTTTGTCTTTTCTCTCCGGGCTTCCTGTCTTATATTCCTCTGCTGACAGGCTCGATGGATGTCGGCCTCTCCCCAATCTCCCCGGTGAGTCTCGCACAAGATATACTCTCATGTGTATTTTCTGTAAAACGGCAGTGAGGGTCGACAGCTAGCAGTGTCAGCCGATGGAGGAGGGAGAGGGAGATATGGCTGACAACTGCTCTGAAATAGTGGTTCCTATAAGGCATCCATCACTTTGAGCTAACTATTTTGACCATTTATCCATTTCTTTAAGCTAACTGTCAACTTAACAATGTATTTATTTAGGTCTAATGGTTATCCGTTAGGTTTTCGCTAACAATTTTTAGAAGTTATCCATTGCTTCTAACAATTTCTTCTGTTAATCTATTAACTATAGATAATTATTAACTAATTATCCATTACATTTTGCTAACTATTTTAGCAATTCATCCATTTCCATTAACTATTTATTGACAAGTTAGCCGCTGCTTTTAGCTTAGTATTTTGACATTTTATCAAATACTATCAAATACAAACTATTTTTCCTTTTAGGCCTAATCTAGTCATTATTATGTAAACTAATTATCCACTACTTTTGGCTAATTATTTTAAAAATGTCATAGCCTCTCCTCTCTAACCCTTTAAACCATTTATCCACAAGCTATGTAGCTTACTTTTTAAAACTTCTCGGCTCATTTCATGCACTTGTTATGGATTTGACCTCAGTTAACAAAAGTAGTTTTATACAATGTTTTTCATCATACGTACATTTTTGTAAATGAGTTGAGTTAAAGCATATCTGATGGGATAAAGCTGTGCTCACTTGTTGCCTAATAGCTACAGAGACATGATACAGGCTGAAAAGCTCCTGGAAGGTTGTACCCTTGGCAGAATATGATGCCTCAAAGCAAAGTGGTGTATCTTACTAAATGTTAAATGTTGCTCCTTTCATGCCAAATGCTTCGCTATTAGATGCAGATAAAATCCAATATTCTCTGGGAGAATATTGTCACAAAAGCTTTTGCGAATGACCTTGCCTTTAGCCTCAGTCAATAAGTATAAAGAGAAGATGCATATCCTTTAACATGGCATGGAAATAGTGTTTAGAAGCTTTTAGAGAAGAGCAGGGAAGTGGATCAATGTATCATATGATTTCTTAGAAACAAAACAGACTTGTAAACAGACTGCTGCTCTCTCAGGAGAAATTCTTCTCCCCTGCCTGTGGATTTTTTCCTATAAGACAGCACACGGTAAAATGTGAACACATACACACACATTATCTTGTCTCACGATCCTGGTGGTACTCAACTTCTGCTGGATAGTGCAGCAGACAAGACAGGTGGCTCCAGCTTTGTGCTCAGCAGAGCGAGGACGGAGAAGAGCTGGCCAGATGGCTCCGTCCACCATGTTTTCTCTCTGGCTCCGCTGCCACAGTCGGTCTGACTGGAGCCCTTATCTCAGCAGCGTGCTCTCCGTTCAGTGAAAGTCATGGTTCACATGAACGAGGCGAATGGAGGGTACCGCTGATGGTTCCAGCCCAGACCGCTCAGGCAAACAAGAAGCCTGAAACAGATAACCAGAATCAAAGGACACATGAGTGACTCAACCGTCCCTTTCCTCTTTATCACACTTACCTTTTGCTGTGACGAAGCCCCACAGCAGTTCGCTTCCGTTAGAAAGCTTTGACCTGTATCGTTTGTGGCCTTGAATTCAGCAGTTGAATTTCGCCAGTAGGGGGGAAGCTAAAATGGTCAACATAGAATGGCCACTGTAAAATAAAACGGGGCAGAGGGGAGCTGTGAAATCCAGGGAAAGCAAAGAATAAAGTTTTGGAAGTTATAGCACTGAAATGTCAAGGTTTTACACACCAAAGCTGTCTTTGTCACCACTCACTCGCTGACAATACAATCTCAGGTGAAGCAGAGGCTGAAGTTATTTTGCCTCAAGGATAATCTCTGGTTGTTAGTACACATATAGAGATGTTGAGCCTTGAGGGTTCTGAGAGTATAGGCTTGTAAATGATCTTGCGTCAACATGAGCCATTTCTAGGTTGTGGCAGTAAAGCATCTCCAAGCTGCCATAAATTTGAGAGATGGGCTTATCAAAAGGTCAGCCCTTTGAGGGACTGGCTTAGCAACTGGATTTATCCTTCGGTTTATTTAGAGCAGAAAAATGGGGCCACAAGCGACGACAAACATCAATCATACTTCATTGTGATCCTTGACAAACTTCAACGAGAGCAGAAGTCTTTTTGATTTCCTCTCAGGGTAGTAAGGGAACACTGAGAATCCAATCGATAAAGTGTATATTTCCTTTTTATTGCTTTATTAAACCTGTCAAAATCATCCAGGCACAAAGCAGCTACTGCACACTGATCTTAAACGATATCTATTCAAATAAAACTAAATTCTAATTATTTCTTTTAAGCTGTAGATGTTGTGTCAAGTGGATAACTACATGTCCACAGTTGAGACTGATGAGACATGATTTCTGCCTTTGTATGTGAAGCGAGCACACAACTTGAGTTGTGTGCTTTTCTATCATTAATACAAAGACAGCACTCTAGCTATTAACGTTCAAGGCACTTGAAAGCAACAAAGCAAAGACCTTGCGTCTTTCTTTCCCGGTTCTTTCTCTCTAAGTCTCTGTTTACCCTTCTCTTCCACCTCTCTTACCCTCCTCCCACCTGTCTTTATCCTCCTCATTCTCTCCCTCTCTATTCCCTTTTCTCCTCCAGCGCTTGCTGAAATAGATGCAGCCACGGGAGGACAGTTGTGCAACTGATAGTACTACATTAACCTCGGGGAGAACATCAGTCGTTCTCCACTCCCTCATCTCTCATCCACACCAGACATCCCCGAGTGCAGAATGCTGTAACCCCAGTCCCCTCCCCCTGACATCCCTGGAGCCCTGCGTCCTCCGGTTCATGCAGCCCTGTAGCTGCAGCCTATCTCCCTTCTGCCATGGTTGAGTAATGTTGTGCTAGTTCAGAAAACAGTTCTGTGCATCCTCAATGAAAACGTGGCCCGCAACACTACTCCTTCTCGACACTTGGTATTTCACACCAGCGTAGTGTCATTTACAATGTCGTCATATCGTTTAGCACCTCAGTCTGTGGAGAATAAGTCTCACAATAATAATATGCCTGCTGCAATCTCTCTCATTTGTTTTTGTTTTTTTGGGGGCAAATTACTGAATTTGATCTGCGCTGCACCTGGATCGAGGGAGGCGCTCCTCCGGAAGATGGCTAACAGATGCAGCTATCCAAGCCCTGGTACACATTGCCAAAAAGGACTCAATCAAAGGCTGTGGCAAATGTTTTAAAAAATAAATATTTTTAGATATTTGTCATTGGATTCAAGAGTACTTGTACTGTATGTGAAGGGGTTTGCTTGTACAAACAAACCCGTGGAGAATTATCACCTAATCCTTCAGCTCCCCGCAGTTCTACAGAGCGTGTGAGTGCTGTTCAGTATTGGTTTTCCGGCTCGCAACTTCTCTGTTTTGGCTCAGTCTCACTGCTCTCATCAACCTCATTTCTAGCAGCAGGCAGCTGTTCCCAGCACAAAAAAAACAAAGACAAAGAAAAAACAAACTTAAAAAACCCACCGTACACTTCCTGCCTGGAACCAAATGGCACAAAAACAAGGTTAGAGACAAGCTGGTGAACATAGTGGAGTGTGTACCAGCTAAAGAGCCAGGAGTTAGTTAGACTTAGTGGAAGCCAAGAAGAGTTAAAATGAATGTGAATATTGTACTTGCGGAAAGATGACTCCAAATAAAAAAAGAAAATGTAGTTGCTGTAGTTTCAGCAAGCTACTTCAAATAGACTTCTGTTTGTAGGTGTCACTAACTAAAGACTGATTATATCAAGCGAGCGTACATTTTTTTTGTGAAATTGAGGACGTTTTTTAAATTTTGCTGTTGATATAGCAACCTTTTCTAATGTAATACCTCAAAATACACATCAAAAATGCAATGATAGACTTTTTCAGGTCTTTCATATAAGTTACACTAACTAGCTGCTGCCTGTAGCGTCATACGTAAGTGAATTAGCACATTTCCAAAATGTCAAGCTTATAGATAAACCAAGGGAATATTTCTTACTGACATAATACTTTGTTTTACATTGATTTATGTAGGCATTTTGCATTTTATTCTTATTTAAGTTTCATTTATGCATCTGCTCATTTCATGAAATTTGACCTTGAACACCTGTGTGACATCCTGGCTTTACTTCCACCCCTCCTCCTGCAGGTCAGCGAGACAGCGAGACTGACTGACTTGGCTACAAATTGGTCTCTGGGTTTAAGAGTCTTGTCTCTTGCCTGGAGAGAGCAACTGTCAGTGTCATGTTCTGAGCTTTCACAACCTTCAAACCTAATTAGAGGGAGGAAATAGCAGTTTCTCTTCATCTCTCTCCATGGCTTTTCCATTTAAGAATGTGCCTGGACCACAGAGCACCGGGGATTATGCTGTCGTGTCATGTAGGCCGGGCCCTCGGATCTACACGCATGCAGATATGAACTCTTTAATATTTCATTCCACAGGTCGGGCTGCTCGTCTGTACTGGAAGAATACCTTCTCGCAAAAAAAAAAGAGAAAGTCTTTGGAGACTGCTGTCAGACAGGATAACAACAGAATAATTCATGGCCTTGTTTTCCCTACATTTGACTGTCTCGCTACCTTTTTCCCTTCACAGGCTTTTATCAATTTCACTCTTGCTCTTGCCGTTTCCCTTACGTATTTTTTTCCATCTCCTCACCATCTGCATCTGTTTTCCTCTTTTGTAAACATCTTCTTCCTCTTTATCATGCCAGCTCCCTCCTCACTTTTTAGCCCCTTTGTCCTTTTCTTTTCTGTCACTGCCGTTCACCTGTTCTGTGTCAGGCGAGAAGACCGTTGGAAGTGGGAGTCTCTGACAGCTGCTGGAGTGTTTGCCGAGTGGACATCTCGCCTGGCCTCTCGTCAGCTGTCTGCTCTGCCGTGTGACCGGGGTGACGGGGTCACGGCATGCTTTGCGGAGACATGCTTTTGATGTTGTTGTGTCTATCACAGCATCCTCAGCGGAGGCCACCTTCACACTACATACTGTTAGAGCCAGCGTGCTTTGCACCTGTCACTGCGTCACATTAGACTTCAACAGCAATGTAGAGCACGACATTGCATCAGCAATATGGCACAAATTAGTCCTATTGGCAGCGTAATAGAAATCTGTTTTGTGTTGTGTCTTTTGCTGCTTCACTTATAACCGTGATTGTCGAGTGTCTGAAGAGGCAGAAGCGATAGAGAGAGAGGGAAATATCAGAGTGCACTCACAGAAAGAGACAAGGAAAGTCACACTCTCCTAGGTGTGAACAGTAACTGGACTTCGACTCTGTGCTTAAGCATTGTTATTTAAAGAGTCCAGTGATGCACTGTGGCATCCCTAACAGCCAGTTTGATGTTAATCCACTGGAATGAGTAGGAAAAATAGGAAAATTGAACCGTGTTGCATATTGCATTGAGCTTGACATGTGTCTCTAAAGTGGCAACAATGGATTATAATTACCACGAAGGGCCAAATGCATGCTTGCATTATGGATGGGAGAATAGCCAGTTACGTGATCCTCTTATCTTTGCTCCCTGATGGCAGCTTTTCTTCTTCTCTTGTCCTTTCTCAGTAGATTTTTCATGAAAGAAAATGTCGCCAGGTCAGTGGATGGAGGACATCCACTGTCCCAGCAACATGTCTGCGAATGTATGTTCTAGGTCATCTCTGTTGTTTATCTCCGTTTCAGTTCTGCTCTTGTCAGCTGGCTGTAATAGCCCTCACCAATGGGGCTGCTTCAGAGGCAGATTAAATGCACACAGACAAACGAGGAGGGCTCACTCTACACAAACACACTGAATCGACAACAGGGACACAGGATAATGCTCTCTGTGTGTCTCTCGCACATGAATGCCTGTCCGCAGCCCCACTGTGGAGCTTCTGCTGCCTGGCAGGGCGGAAAGTCTCTGACAGTTTCAGTGGTTTAGACTGTCCGGGGCTCAATACGCCGACTGGTTACCTCAACCTGCTTTTACCTCGTCAGACATGTTGACAACATCTGCGGCCGGACGTGGGAGATTGCATGCTTTCAGCGTGTGGAAAAAAACAAGTAGAATGAGAACAGCGGGTTGTACGAGGACAAGGATCTCAGCCTGACAATGCCTCATCTCCTCAAAGACATGCACCATTAGAGGTGAAACAACAGGGGCTCTTTTCTGATCTCCTTGGAACAAATGTTAACCCCAAGAGTTTGGGCCATTAGGAGCTAAGCTATTTGTCACATTGAATTCAAATGAGATTAATCTGTATTTTCTCTGCTAATGCATAAATGTTCTAATGATGTTTTTCATTGTCGCATCTTTCTTGTGGCTCATTGTGGCGTGGAGTGCATTGATGGAGTGTTAATTTACGACCTTTATAATGGTGTTGATAGCGGCCACTGTAGCTCGGATATGAAATATCCACTGCTCCAAATAAACCTGGCACGACTTTTATTTCGTTTATTTCTCAACTCCACGAGGACCTTCTCTCAGGTTAAGGTGTAAATTAAATAGTGCACCTCCATCCGTGAGTCAAACTGAGAGAGCGAAACACTCCCTTGTCTTCATAATTGTTCATCGTGGAGCCCTGTAACACCTGCCTAATTAGTTAGCTGTGCAACTCAACAACACACACAAAGCGTCTGTGGTGCTCACACACCCATAGACATGGTGGTGTGTGTGTAACACATGCATGCTACATGCAGCTAATATATAAGAAAAGACATACAGGATGGTAAGATTAGCATTTTTCTGTCGATGCAACAGTTTTGAGGACCTGGGCTGACTTTTAGTTATTCTTCACCACCTGATTTCTCTTGTTCTAAATAGTTCAGCGTTTTCTTCACCTGCCTCTGAGCTTTCATGGTTCTGGCTCTTGGGCTTTGTGAAAGCTGCTGCTTAGAGATTGTTTGCAGCCGCAGGCACTTCCAGCTCAGTTCCAGGGGAAAGGAAAAGCAATTCCATGCTTGGGCCACAGTGAATCCGTCTCTGTCAGTTCCGCTTCTTGATGCCCTCAAATCACATTCCCCCACCCTGCCGCTCTCCCATCAGCCCTTGCTGTTCTGTGATCAGGGAGTGAAGGAGCATCAGCCTCGAAGTGAAATGAGGATGCGCTTTACATGCTCCCTTACCATACCATCCTCCTTGATGTCATTCACTTCTGTTCCCTGGCACTTGCAATTTCCCGCTCTGCAATGAAACTCCATACTTCACGCAGGAGTAGTCACAGTCACCAGTTATGATATACCTTCTCCTCTGTCTATCAAGGTACACGAGGCTAGTTGTTATTCTGTGATAAAACACAAATCAAACCACTTTTAGTGCCTCGAATGCAGATTCAGTCTCTAAAAAATGCAGCTCAGGCTAACATTTCACATACAGAACTGTTTTAACTCTCATATCGCATTAAAAATAAATTATGTAGAATCAAGCTTATAAAATGTGCATGCTGGTGTCTGCCATGTTTGCCTTAAACCAAAAAAATAAATTCCATTTGAGTTTTATGCTTGTCTTTTGAGAGATGAACAGCTTTTGGAGTCTTTTGCCAAGATTCTGTTTTTCAAAACTATTAATACTTCGCCTGTGGCACTTTATATAACAGATGATGTATGAATAGCGCTCTCTTTACAAGTACTTAATCAGTTTCGTGAGGTCAACATTTTGTTTTTTTCTCAGTGGTTACAGAATATTTTCAGCTGCAGTGATTTCACACTTCTTTCAGTTACTTATGTCAGTTGATCAATAAAGATGCAGGTGTGAGTGTGCTTGCCCTACCATCCTGACACTCTCATTAAAGGTGCAATATGTAAGAACTGGCCACCTGTCGAACTCATACATAGCTGCTAAATACTGTTAATTGTGGCTGCAGTTAGCTAGTAAGTGCAGTTAACCGTGCAGCTAGCTAGCGTGTCAGCTGACTCTGCCTGGACCATGAGCCCCTCACCAGGGGAGTGTTAATGGTGTTTTCTATCACTTCTTGAGGTACAAAATGGCTTAAGGCTAGCTGGGTAGCATGCTAACTTCAATAGATTTCTCTGCAACATGAACATAGATGTGTTTGATATAATGTTGACTGTTATGTCTTCATTTTCTCTGGAATTTTTAACACGTTTTTTTTAACTACAATTCTTACATAAAGCATCTTAAAGGGGCAATATGTGAGAATTTAGTTGAAAAAATTAACTACATTTATTAACAGAATGTGAATGAATAGCAGTTTTGGCATTATGATTCCTACATATTGTGTTTCAGAGATATGAAGTTAGCATGCTTACCAGCCATCCCCGTCTCGTCCCGATCCAAAGCCCCTGTGCTAGCGGTGTGAACCCTAACACCCCCAGTCTGAGCCGCTATCTGCATGGCTAACTGGGCTATCAAGCAACTAAGGGCAGCTACAGTCGGTAGCAGTTAGCGGTTACCCTGGTGATATGCTGCTCCCTATTTGTTTTTGGAGTATGAATTTGACAGATGCCAGTTCTTACGTAGTGCACCTTTAACTACGCAGAGCTGATTGCTGTGCAGTACATCCTTATTCCGGTACGGGCAGGAATTCAAACTCATCCAGGAGTTTTATTTCTCCCTTTTCACATTTCACCCTCAAACTTCTGCGTTTATCATCACTCCTTTGCCTTGTGACTAAATTTGTTGCTTTGCCTTTGTAGAAAACAGTGACACATAATTTTTGAAAGTGATGAAGGCACACAGGATGATTGATGGCAGCATATTGGATAGGAAAATAACGTTCTGGACCGTTAATTTTACCAAGTCAAGGAAGCAGCCTCAGACTGTCAACACAGGAAATGAGTAGGATTTATCTCTGGCCTGGTGTCTGGGTAGTTCTCCTGCGCTGGATGCATTTATAGGGGACCACAGTGATGGGCTAGAAATGTTGTGTGTGTGCTTCACATTGTACTAGAACAAGACAGACTGAGAATTTGAAAGATGACATTATCTGACGCCTATTATTGCTGTTGTTGTTAACAGGGTTGTTAGGGCAGCGAATATAAATATGTAAAATGTGACAAACTCGTGTTAAGGTAATCTTTTGCATTTTTCGCAAAAGCAGTACACGGCACGCCAGCTTCAGTTGTCAGTTAATCTACCCCCTCCTGATGTGAGTCATGTTTTCTGTGAACATTGTTCCCCACCATTTCCTTTTGTCAGCACCAACAGGTTATCATGCTGTGCAGTGCCAACGACAAAAGCTTTGCAATAATGGAATTCCCACACAGGTATAGATGTGGCATTTAAGATGCACTGCAGAGCTCTACTGCAGCCAGTGGTCAATGCTACAAGGTTAGCGCAACCACGTTTAATGTGTAAACGAGCGGACAAAGTGGTAAAGTAGATATATGTCTGTATGCAGCAATAATTTTTCACACAGGTGGTGTAAACAAAAAATGGATATGCCAATACTGTGAGAGAGATGTAGCTCCAAAGTCTTGAAATATGTTTGCACTGTACAGAGACAAGTTCTCATATTTCTTCAGAATTTATGCTCGGAAAATGCTAATGTGACTGCTAAACCCCATTTTAAAACAATCCAGTCACACTACAAGCAGAGCAACATGGTGGGTCCGTCTGTCAGGAACACAAAGGCAACACACTCCATCAAAAGCCTTCATTTTTAGTGTTGTTAAAACCAAAAACATGAGCTACAAACATTAGCATGTTCAGTTAACAAGCTTAGGCTTACTTTAATAACTGCATTGAGCTAATCCAGCATTACTTCAGAGGTCAAGGAGCATTTTCGCTCACTAACCACATTATATTGTGAGTTAACAGGTTATGTTAGTGGTTTACAATAGCACGATGACTGCGTACTTTTCCCGCTGTGTCGGAGCTGGTAGCCTGGATGCTGCTGTACCAGAATAAAGGCTGCTAAAGGTGTTAGCAGCTCTTGCTCTATTGGATTTGAGGACGTTTATACTCAAGCAACTCTTGGCAAACCCATTACCCAATGTTATATATGGCAAACACATGGGTTAGTAATCTTTCTCTTGAAATAATACAAAGGCTGCAGCAAACTGCAATTTAGGAAACATGTTCTTTCTTGTTCTTTGTCTGTGTATATCTTATGAGAATTCTGACCTTTTTCGCCTCAGTATGATATCATTTATGCAGCCATCAAGTCTTTTATAGCTTACAGGAACAAGTCAGGTGGAGGAAAAATCACCTGGAGATTTTAAACCAACTCATGGAGCTAACATTAGCTTGGTCCACTAGCTACAGCTTCTCGTTGCAGTGTTCATTTCAGTGAATTTGAATTTTGAGTGGTAGTAGTGCTACTATTATGACTGAAAGCTAAATTATGTGCTGTGCCACAATGGAAAAGATGACAGGTGTAGCAGTAGGAGGGGCGCCTAGCGAACGCTCGACTGATGATACTTATACACAGTAGTACTGGCTTCTGAGGTCAGAGCTGTTGATCATTGCCTGAGAAAAACATAAAATGCATTTTGAGTTTTTATAAACTTGCAGAGCACTTAATCATACAGTTACTATTTAGACATTTGACGGACAGTATTTGATTGTCCACATCTATTTTCAAAATGAAGAAAATGTCAATAAAATGTATTTTCTGTATATACACAGTATATCATTTTCAGTAGATGTTGAGCTCTTACATACCATAAAAAAATGTATTGAAGTAGCTCTTCAGGTTCTGGAGGTATCATAGCATCACGGTCAGGGATTTCTAACTGTTTCAGATGTGATCGGGTTCCAGGGGAGCAGAAAAGACCTGATGTGAGCTGACACACATATTTTCCCTCTGACACTTCTGTCTCCTCTCGCATAAGTCACTGTCAATGACCCCTGAGTCAGGAGAGAGGTGTGAGGGAATCATACACCCTCTCGCAGAGATGCCGATAAATCTTGCTGTGAGGCGTGACAGCACCAGTTTTCTCCTCAGGGCGAAGTACTGGCGGGCGCAATTCTTTCATGATGTTGATGGTTTTTTTTAGAGTGTAATCTTAAACTGCTTTCACACATACTGTAGATTCTGAAACATTTCCAGATTAATTTATCCCATTAACTTGTGATTTTTGTCAGTCACACATCCGGTCTGCCGGGTGCAAATTTGGTGTGAACTGTTTCCACTCGACACGAGCACTGACGTGCACTTGGATGCTCAGACTTGCACTGCAGACTGTTGCATTCATATAATGTATACAGCAGAGGTCTCCTGTGAGGTCTCTTACTTATGCTGCCTTAAATGCAGACTTTGTTACCGAACTAAAATGTTGTTTGCTTATTTTGGCCTTTTACAAATCTACATAATGATACTGAAAATTAAATTTAGGTATCCCTTCTTGAACATTTAGTATTTCGAATTTGAATTCACTGCACATCAGGGAAATAGCAACAATTAATACATTACAGGATACACTGGTGATGATGGTGAAAGTTATCCTCAGGTTTTTTGAAAATAAAACAACTTATTACATTACTTATTACAACTATATTATATCTTATGAACTTGTTGTTGTCCCTTTTCATCAAGAAAATAATGTATTGATTAATCTAATATAAAGAACACATACCCACATATATATCACACAGTATGATTCAGGTTTAATACAAGCATTATGTACTAAAGACTCTTTGTGGCACACATCCTCACAAGTCATTCAGTGTGTAACAACTGTTTCCTGTTAGCCGACGTTATAATTATGTTAATAATATCCCAAGTAGATTAATGGCTAATCACAGTGGTGTACACTAAACATAAGGACTTAGCATCCTTTGCTCACACTGTTGAATATAAAAATTCAGAGTCATAGACTGAGGATTGCTTCTGACAGTCAATGCTGTCTTATAAAAATCCAAATGCTAACCACATTGAAAATGGATTCATGTGGCTTCTCACCTCTGCACACAACTATTATTATCAAATGCCCCTCTTTACCTGCAGAAGAGGAATGAATTATGAGCACATGCTGAAGGCCAAAGAGTAGGTGTGTTTTGGCTGTCTGGATGTATACAGTACAGCGTGTGGTTCCTTTTTACTCTGAACAGACAACATCGCTGCTCTGATCCATTTACTATTAACACCCTGTCAATCACGCAGACTCCTCATTTCAGAGAAAAAAATATAAAGAGATGGTCTGAATCGTTGCTTTGAGTCTGGGGGCTTGAACTCAATCTGTGCTGCAGAAAAGCAGCGCCTCCACACAGGCCACGATGGAGGGACATTGTAGAGTCCTGGCATAGTAGATTGCTACAGAGTTACACTGTTATCCCCGGGGGAGGAGGTTGAACAACAGGAAACCTTGTTTGTAATTTCAGACTAGACATGACAAAAGAGTGGCAAGCGAAAGGTGTCCATTGTGCCCTCGAAAGAAAAGTGTAGTATTTAACCTTTTGGAGTGTTTCAAAGGCACAACAAGGCTTCGCGGTGTAGCAAAAAGATTCAGTTCCAAGCAAAAGCAAAAGGAGTGAGTTTCACTATTTAAAATATACATTTAATTGAGTCGGGATGAAATTATAATTGTATCACTGCACAGACTACATCCACAGGCCTCTGGGGAAGCTGATGGCCTGTATCTGCCACAAACAATAACGTCACAGTTTGGTATAGGAGGCAAGTGATAGAGGCAGCTAATGATCCAACTAAAAGATCTTGTTAGGAGGTTGTAGCGTGATGGAACATGCTATAATCATGTTAATTGCATTGGTGTTGGTTTCAGAACAATGCTTTTTGTTACAAGGCGGGCGGGGGGGCGAAAATGTGATTTTGGACTGCAAGAAATTTGAGGACTTACCAAAGTAATTAAAACTATCCATTAACATTATGATCACTTGTGTTATTGGACTGTAGGGAAAATGTTTGCACTTTTAACTTTAATTATACACGACATGATTGAAAAAAAAGAAATGCATTGAAAAACACGTGAATCTGGTATTGCCTCCTTTCACCACCTCTGTCAGTTGCTTCAGACATAAACTTGTATCCAGAGTAGCAGTGTTTATCAATCAATCAATTCATGATGGCTCTGTTGTATTCAGGTGTCTCAGTAGGCCAGTCTAGGCCAATATATGCAATACCATGAATTAATGTTATCATACAGTGCTGTGCTTTTCCTGGTCTGAAATGGCAAGGTGTGAAAAAAGGACCTATATTTTGATGAGTGTGTGTTTTACAGTGGTGGTCATTGTTTAACATCTACTGTATTTATCACCCCGATACATCATATATACATGATAGTAAAAGAAAAGTAACTCAATCAAATAATACAATGTTTTTTGTCCGATTAAACTAATGTAGATTCGTTGTCCTAATAATTAAGGCTCAAACGGTTTTAATGAACTGCAAAGAGGCACTTAGCACCACACGGTGCATTGACAGGGGAGCTTTTAGCTTTACTCATGCATCATCTCTCAGCATGAACGGTGAACGTGCTTTTGTATTTTTTTTTCAGAAATTTGAAGGGAAATTAACATTAATGCTTTCATTTCAGCTCAACTACCATGATAATTTATTATTTTGATCTCGCTTTAATTGGTTATTATTGCGACAAAGATTGAATTTATTCTTCCATTCAAGAATAGTGTGGGTTTGGGTTTAAGTTGTCGAGGCATCCGATTCAAATCCCATTAAGGAGTCCTGAGAAGCAATGGGCTGCCGCAATGTGTATACTTTTATCATTTGGAAAAAAGAAAAATCCTTTGCAATCTTAGTGTTTTTTTATTGAAAGGGAGACAGAGAAAGACAGTTATTGTCTAAACTGTCCTCCCCAAAAACACAGCTGCAGCCAAGCAGCTTATTACCACCCAAATTTGTGATCATTAGGTGCCGACCTCTTACAGCTGCAGAAATGATGATGAGAGCAAAGGACAAAGTCAGGTGACCTAGTATAGATAATGACAAAGTCCATGTAGGACTTTTTACAAAGGAGGCTGCTCTTCATGTCCTGTTTAAACCAAAAGTCAATGTTAACCTATTTCACCTGGGTACGCGAGTCAACTTACATAATGTACATAATGTAACTTTTTTACTTTAACTTATCATTTTGGAGTAAGTACCAATTGCACTATGTAGTGGCTGTAGAAAAATGACACCATCTGCTTATAAATTGGTTTCCTGTAAGCCTCGCTTTCACTATTTTAGAATTACTGCACAAATGAAGCTTGTCTGCCATTGCACAAGAGACATTGTTTTCCCTGGTCACTATCCCGAAGTAACAGTGGAACAACTGGAGTAACTGTGGAAACTCTACACTGCAAAAGAAAAAGAACCTTGCTGCTGGAGGAGGGAAAGATGGTGAAGAGGGAGAGCGAAAGAAACAGGTAAAACACGAGTGAACAGCTGGGCATTCACTCAATGGAAAGCTCCGGTGTTGTGTCAAAGTCTGTTCCCTCGCTGATAAGTGTTTCCTCTCACCACTGGGTCTTGAGACGGTTAAAAACCTAGATCAGAAAGCAGCAAAACCTGCCTCCTTAATACTAAGACCAGATGTTTCAATGTAGTTTCGGTACCGTTTCTCACTGGTACTGTCCGACGGCGATATATGTCATTATGGAAGTCATTGTCAACTGACCTCTATCATTTAGGTATTAGGACATGTTACAATTGTCACAGAAAATAAATAAATAAATAAATGAATAAAATGAAAAACCTCTAGTGCGATTAATCCGACTTCATCAGGGAAAAATGGAGTAGGACTAAAAGCACAAAGATTTGCTCCAGTCTGTGCACACAGGCTAAAACCACCAGCAAAGCCTTTGTACATTGGCAATACAAAGATATTCTGTTTTTTACATGTGTAGTGCCCCCAAAAAATGACAATATAAACAAAGATGGATGACGTCAATTTCAAAGGCGCCAGTTATTATAATTTTGCATAAAAACATCATCAATCTTAGAGGTATTCAAGTTTATTTCCATTTATTTTCCAATTTTCAGCCTATGTTTTTGGCAGTTTTAGTTCATCCTGAAGCTCTAATAATTCAGCACTTTTGATTGATTTTACCTCCACAAAAGATGTAATCAGTTCTGAATCAGTTCAGTAAATTACAACCATGCAATAACAATATAATTAACCTTGCTCCATCCTCATAGAGTTCAACAGTGCGTCTGACAGCTTGATGCAGTGGTGATGTGACCGGGACTTTACAAATGGAGAGATAATTAAAAGGGGATAGATCTCCGACCTGAGCGTCTGTAATGACCCTTCACCAAAGACATAAACAACTCTTGTTATGACTGTGCCAACAAAATCTCCACCGGGTATAATTAACAGGAACAGTATAAATGTTAAAATCCATTGATCTTCGAGTTTTACCACCCACAGCTGGCTGTTCTTTTGTACCCTGCAGGCTCAAGCTTTTAGTCTTCTGACTGAAGAATCATTTTAAAAAATTGCGATTGAGACGTCTCTCTAAACATCAAAGCGTGGTCAGGTCAGAAATTTTGATCAAATTGAGAAACAGGTTTTTAAACAAATAGTCAGGGATATTTTCTGGGATGTTATCCAGCGCCTTTGGTTTTCCACCTGAGCTGAAGTTGAAGTCCTTGAGACGATGTTGCTGCTCCATCTGCTTCAGATGCTGTGGGAAGAGAGCCTATCCATCTGTTGAATCTGAGTTTCCTCATCCTCAAGCAGCCTGATCTATTCTGGTGTTGAGTACCCAGGTGTTCAGAGTCATTTTAAAAGGATAAGTGGCTCAAAGTATGGACTACATACATTTTAAAAAGCTTTAATTCTTAAAGCATATGCTCACTCTATTCCTCAGTGTGTTGCAGAATTAAATCCATGCTGTAGAAATATGGACTAAAAAAAAACCTTGAAGAAACAGGATATTTTCCCCTCTTTTTGACAGCAATCAGGTGCACATTTCTCAACAGCAAATGGAGCTGACAGAGAATATAGGTACAGTGATTTTGGCTCAACCACTCTCTGAAGCACAGCTGAAAGACAGTCTTTTGAGAAGAACTGTTTTGGAAAAGGGTAAGTGGTCTGACGAGAAGTGTGTGTGAGAGACAGACCAGCCTGTAATCTTGCCTGGTCCTCTGCAATAGGTGTGAGAGTGATCATTTTACTCAACATGTACCCTCATCCATCCAGCACACACTGGTAACCATAAGTAACTGCCAAGAGCTATGTTACAATATAATATTTAGGATTGAGTGAGTACTTTTTTCGAGTACACATCTGAGTAAAATGTGTCGATATCTGTACTCGTGATAAAGATTAATCCTCATTGGGTAGCTGACTGAAGTTTAGTCATTAAAGTTCATGAAAACCCAGTTCTGTAAATAATTTTCTTACTCTTGTGATCAAAAACATTTATCCGAAGTTAAATTCTGAGGCTGTTCTGAAAATACTTTTTTCTAATGAATAGTAAATGTAACAGCTTCTGATCAACCCAGTTAGTCCCGCCATTTACGAGTGCGGCTACGGATACAGTTAATTTACCTGGTTGAATCAAGCCCTGAGGATGAGCACCAAGCTTTGAAGCCAATTTACATTGCGTTCAACCATGTAATTACAATGTCATGCAATGCACTGGGGCCCAAAAAGACTTTTCCTATAAGCTTATATTGTGTAAGGATGGCTGTAAAATGTCACAATCCCCAGATCTGTTTGGTCCAATAACATCTGGAAAGTCTAGAAGAGCCGCAAGAATATATAATTTTATCCCTATTTAAGTCACCCGCGGGCTAAACCAGAAGTTAGCCGGCTCCGCTAGCGGAAGTCTCTGGTGCACACACTCTACGGGCCGCACAATGCTGAAGATCTGGGTAATTCTTATAACCAGGAAGTTGAACGTTTTTGGCATGATGTGCCACTGAGGAGTTTTAAAAGGAACGAACGGGGCTCCACCTCTGATGCTGTATTCATACTTTCATGGGTTGAACAGACAGATAGTGGTGCACTTACTATTTACCATCCCATATAATAATAGCATCGTATGATGTCGTGGCTTGTTGTAGAAATACGTCAAAATTTTGGATATGAAGATGAAGCTGCTGCCATAATTTATGCTACGTTAACCTACTGACAACAATACTGCTGGTGAAGATGTTATATGTGCTTGTTTAATCAAAAACCCTATGTTTAAACGACAGGTTGCTGTGTCACTGTTCCCAGTGCTAAGCTAAGCTGACCACTTGCTGGCTGTAGCTCCACATTGACAGACATAAGAGTTCTCACCTAACGCTTGGCCTGAAAGCATAAACAGGATCATAAACAATGTAGTTTTATCCAGTGTGCTCCAGTAACCTAACATTCTGCTAAATGCTTGGGAGCTCGAGAGCAGCTGGCAGCTGACCTGAAGCTGCCTGGTTAAGTATCAGGAGGAACTCTGCCCAGTTACTGTATTTTATCACCATGTTAGGTGCTTGTGGCTCAGCGCCGCAGGGCTGCTCGACTGTGAAGGCAAGTACGACAGACTCGGCTCTATCAGATGAGATGACCAACCTGTTCAGGGGCCAATGTCTCAGTCACAGCATGCTGTTGGTCCGTAGCCCATGTCCAGAGAGCCTCTGCTAGACTGCTAGAGGGCATGCAACAATCCTCTAACACCTGTCACAGCCAGAAAATTGTCCTTCACAGCAGCAGGATGAGCAAGCAGCCTAGAGGTTTGAAACAATATCACAAGTCCAATGATTTTATTTATAGCTTTAATACAAGGATGAGTTCTTCCTCTCAGTCCCCTCCCTGGGGCTTATGGGGTCGACCGACAGTGTCATAAAATGTTCTGGCAAATGACATTCCCAGAGACAATGACCCATGGCCTTAAAACTACACAACGAGCATAAAAGGGACCTTTACTTTGCACTGTGCCTATACGAGTACTGTGTAAATAGTGAAACTTGAGTAAGCGTGTGTGTGTATGTGTGTGTGTGCGTTCCCCTATACAGATGCATTCTGTGCATGTGCACCTCCTTCATGCCTGAGTGCCTCCCGCTTAAGTTTTCACGGGACGCTGTTTCAAGGGTGAAATGATACATTTTTAGAGATAAATCGGCGAATACATGCTGAAAAAAATAACAATGCAACGTCTTCTTTGTCAGCCTGGCCGATCCACATCCTCCTGTTGCCTTTCAACGCCAGCTTACAAATTCAGATCTTTCCTACACACAGCGGGATGACAATGCTGAGAAATTTAATCTCTCAAAGCAGCAAAGGTTGAGATGAAGAAAATGCAAAAAACATACCGATTGCAGTGTCTTTCACACCAAAAGGTGCGACACAACGTTCAACCCTATGTACCACCCCGTCCCAAGGGAGAGAGATGTCAAACTGTTGGCTGTATTTAGCCAGTCTGTCTCTCTGGCCTCAGACCCAGTCATCCATATCTGTGTTTATTCATGCCTTTCAGTGTCTCAGTGACTAATACCCTTCCTCCAAGAGGTTGTAGGGATGTGCGTGAGTATGAGTTCTTGTGGGAATTTCAGTATCTTTTTTTATTCATCTGTGTCTGCTGTCAATATACAGCACGTGAGTCCGGCAGCATGTGGAAGATTAAAGCCACAAATTCTCCCTCATGGCAGCAGTCGAACCTGACGAACAGCAACATGACCTAATGACCATCTGTAATGATATATAATCACAAGGCCTGAGGGTTTTGACATTTCTGAGTAGTAAATGTGCAGTAAAGAGAAGAAAAGAAGAAGAGAAGCTTTTTGTGTCCATTAAATACTTTGAAGTGGCAAGAACTGAGTGCAGACTGAAAAAGAGGTTTCTCCTACAGCACAAGGTGAATGTACAACTGTGCTCCGATTCAGAGCTACTGAAGTCAGTGAAGGTAGCACAGTGATGGAGGCACCTGGGTGGTACAGGGGAAAAAAGCACTACAAAGACCTGAGTTCAATGCCCAGCAGCTGTGTTTGGCCCCATTGAATAAAACCGGTAGTGCTCCCGGGTGGGAAGCTGTTGAGGGATCATGTCCTTGTACTTTAGCCGCTATAATGTACTCATATAGTCTACTGCCCCAGCCCCCTGAGCTTTTGTACCCCAAAATGTGCAGTTCCACCTTTTTCATTTCTTTTTGCCGGTTCTTGTCAACTTTTACAGAGGAGCGATAGAAAGCATCCTGACTGGAAACATCACAAACTGGAATGGTTTGTGCACTGCCCAGGACAGGAAGGCTCTCGCTACCCACCTACAGAGCACCAGTGATAGATGTACACTTGACCCCCCGAAGTCCAGTTCATTTGATTAGTGTGAACACTAGCGTACCGTGCTCGGGCACAGTTCCAGTTGAAAAGCTGGTCTTGAATGCAGTTCATGTCGGGTACTGTTTGCATCAGTGTGAAAGCAACTGTACCAAAACACGGAAGTGGATGCTATCATTGCTGTATTATGTGTTGATGCTGCAAGTGTTTGCTTCTTCTTCTTTGTGTAAATTGGCAGATCGCAAACCAACTAGGTGAATATCGCTACCTACTGTATCAGACTGTGTACATAAGCGTAACAAAATAATCATCCCTAATGTAAAAACACCCTCAAACATAACAGCCACCCCAGCCACAGTCAGTTCACCCTGCTGCCACCTGGCAAAAGATACAGAAGTATCTGCTGCCATACCACCAGACTACAGAGCAGCTGCTTTCATCAGGCTGTGAGACTCTTCAATTCTTCCTCTATACCTCTATACTCTATACTATGGCACTCCATGGCACTCCATTGTATATATTCCTGTTATGTAGCATAAAGGGACTAGCAAAAAGAGTATATTCGAGGTAGGAAGAAGGGAAACATGACGGGAAACAGGAAAGTATGATGGCAAATGAGACTTAAAGAGGGGGAGAACAAAAGGAAAATGAAGAGGTAAAGCAGGAACAAGGAAAGGGTTGAAGGAGACTAATGAAGGAAAACAACTAAGGAGGTATCAAGGCAGGTATGGCTATAGCTGTGTAGCAGTGTAATTGTTTGACTTGCTATTTTTCTTTGTTTGTATGCTTTTAACTGTTACTGCAGTGCCACCATTACATTATATATAAAGAGTATATATCAGGGGCCGTTGCCACAAAACTGTTTTGAAATAGTCATTGAATCAATTTTTGTACTATTAGCTTTTCATTATATTCAAAAGTGTGATCTCGGGCCAAACATTTCCTCTGGATTAAATTACAAAATGCACCTACAATCACAATTGTTCACATGCTAGTATATCCAGATAAAAGTATCAAACCACCTGTTATAAGACACTCGAATACAAAGATCTTCTCTGTTAAAGATCACCCTTAAATTGTACTGCCCACATTTCCAATGCTTCATATGCCGAAACATACATATGTGCTCAGTTAATATATATATAATTTATGTGCATATGGTAAAGTGGACATTACGCATATACTCTACTCTGGAGAAAAACAGGTGTATCTGTGCAATGATTGAACAGCAAATGAGATCTGCTGAGATTTGCGATGAAACCCAACAGCCACATGGTCTTCAGTAGTTTTTATCAGCTTCATAAAAATCCCCACCAGTAGCTGAAAACCCATAGGACGGTCTTATCCCACTCTTCACAAATAGTTGTGCTGAAAACTTCTCTGAAAATGTTTCAATATTTTCATGCGAGTATACGCAAGAAGAGGCCGTACACATCTTTCTTTCTCCTTATTCCTGTATCATTTACTTTTATAACGGCACCGGATATGTAGCAATTCCTTTTGAATTATTCATGTCACTTGTCCTCAAGCCAAATTTATGTTTGAGCTAGACTCTGGAGAATGCCAGAATTATAGATATTTACTGTGTTAGGTGAGCTGCTTAGAGGCTTTTTTTTAGCAGCAGAGCAGAAGAGCCTAAATGAGATGGTAAGATGGAGATTTTTTTTCAAGTGGTATGAACAAACGGGGGATAACACGAGAGCAGTAGCAAGATTTTAGGAATGCCACAGATGTCTGGTGACAGAGCTGCTGTCAGCAGCCACTAACAGGTCATGACTCAGTTTGACTAGGAGTGTCTTGGTACAATGGTCTGAAGCCAGGTCTGAGGATGTTGTATTCATTGAAATCATATTTTGCAAACTGAAGCACATGGTGTCTTTTTCCTCTCTCCTCCTCCCTCTGTCTTTCTTTTTGTCCTCCCCTCTCCAAAGTGAGACACCAGTGGAGGGCTTTCGATCCTTGTGGGAGTGCTTTACATAAACAGCCGGAGCTTGTGGAGAGCACTCTGGATTGAGCGCTCAGCTCTTTCAATTTCTGCGTTATAATAGCTTTCACAAACATCATCAGAAATCCTCTACTGGCAATAATGGACCTCTATTCAATTGCTGGCTCACACTTATCCCACCAAGTGACATTGCCTGGTCTTTTGGACATCCTAGATAATACTATCTCCTCTGCCCATGAAATCATTATATTTCTACAGCACACACTGTGAATGATCAGTAAATACACACATGCAATTTTCAGGCAGGATGCAAGTAGGCAAAGACCTGCTCAAGCACAGTAATTATGTGCAGTCACACAATTACATGAGCACACACACACACACACACACACACCTCGTACTCTGCAGTATATTTGTGAGGATAATGAACAGTGGACAGAAATGGGAGCTTTTTTCATGGGGTCAGGTTATCATCTGAGGCTGATTAATTTACTACCTTCCACCGAAGGTAGAAACTCAGGTGAATATATTGAAAATATTTTGCACTATTTCTTTCTGTTCTCTACGAGAGGTCTTTGATGATTCCTGTGGTGGCTTTTAGAATTTAAATTCAGCCATTGTAATCAGTACTATACTGAAAATGAAAATAGAAACTGGTGTATTGCAAAATTGGGATAACAATGTAGAGGAGAGCAAATAAAACAAAAAATTAAACCATTCCACTGCCTCAGAGTCACTTCTTAGTTAGATCTGAGTTAATTTGCATGTTTTAATGTGACTTTAAGAGAAGAAATATCACAAACCTCTTTTTAGAAAATAAGTCTAAGGCAATAAAATACACACTTAAAGTGGCTCTATGTAACAATTTGTAGTAATTTATATATATATATATATATATATATATATATATATATATATATATATATATATATATATATATATATATATATGTAAGTAGATTGTAACGTGACGTGAAAAATGAGACCTTCCTCGTCTCTCTTGCCTGTAAAAGCCTGTGGACGAATTGTTTAACGCTGCTGGTCTGTGGATTTCTTTGTTAAGGACTCGAGTCGCATTTTGCGCAACTTTCCAAAGGATGTGACTGTATTGGTGTTGTCTCGGGCCTCTCTCCGTCCCGCTAACACAGACGTTTCACAGAGACCCTTTAAAGCTGCTCTCATCATTTTAGCTAACTTCCTGTCCGTTATGCAGTTAACAATCCCCTCCCTCCTCTCTACGTCTTCACAGTAACGCAGAGCGGTAATCCCCAGACATACCGTAGGAACAAATGGGAGGATCCAGCCCTCAGGAACGCCCCTTTATGGAGTTCTCTGTCCTGATTGGATTAAGTGGGCGGGGATACCAGAGAATGTATTTTCTTTGAGCAGGGGGTGGAGAGACATGGGTTCCTGTCAAGTGACAAAAACATGTCAGTGCCTGTGTGTGTTGTTTTGTTTTCTTTTTAGTCCATAACATCAGGACACAATGAGAAGAGGACTGAGCTTTTCTAATTATAATCAACAGATGTTCAAAAGAAGAGATTAAATAATGTTTGACTCTTAAACAACTGATTTCAGAACGCATCTTTCACAGCTCAGTTTGAAGGTATGACGTACTTTCAAGTTATTTCAGGTACAACGTTGAGAAAGTCCTCTGCTCACCTTCACATCCTCTTGATGGCCGCAACCTCCTGCTCAGTCAATCTTCCTGAAGATTATAAAAAAAAGAAAAGATTAAAAAAAAGGGATTTCTCGGGGCGTCTCATATTCACAGAGAGAATCACTCGCTCTCCTGATATTTTTTCATAAAATGTGTGTTGCATGTGTTTTTTCAGTCCACTCTTCAGCGTTGTGATTAGCCACTCCAGATGACACGGAGTACGAAAGAGAAAAACAGACAAAGAGCAACCAGATGGCTGGGTGAAGCAATTTCGCTGAACACACCGAAAAACACAATGGAACACAACATAATTGTGGCTATTACATTACACTGCACAACTCCAGGTTTCCCTCGCAGGTTTTTACTGATGTCCTGAGGGGAAGCAGTTCTGATGAAACCCATGTAATTTGTCTACTCTGGCTTATTTTATATGTGTGCATTCAATTTTACTGCGATAAGATATAAAACAATTAAATACAACACTCTCATTTTGTTTCGCTTCACTTTAATTACACGGTGACAAAACATAATCAATGAAACACATGTTGTTAGCCAAATGGGAAATGTCTCTACTCTGACACTCACTATATATTTACCAGCTACATAAGGAGTACTACATCATTAATATTATATGTACCAGGGGTTTGTTATTGCTATTTATCAAGATAAAAGAAATATTATCCTGGGAGAGCTAATGGAACATAATAATAATAAAGCCATTTGGTGCTCTACGTGAACGTGACACTGGTGTGTTTTGGTCTCGTAGTTAATTGATCATTTGCCGAAACCCTGCTGTGTTCATGGGGCTATAACAAAAAACAAAACAAAAACCCCATTACAAACAATACTCATTACTTAAAGTTGCAATATGTCAGAATTGGTCCCATCAGGGGCAGCAAATCACCACAGTAACCACTAACTGCTGTTAACTGTAGCTGCCCTTAGCTAAGCTAGCCGTGCAGCTAGCGCTGCTATTAGCTGTCTCTGCCCGGTGTTGGTGTTTTGTTTACTATTGCACTACTATGTCTTGAGGTATAAAGTGGCTATAGGGGCTAGCTGGTTAGCATGCTAACTTCAGTAGCTAGATGTCTCTGCATCACAATACATAGAAGTCCTTGACATAACATCAAAACTGTCATTTCATCACATTCTGTTGATCATTTGAATTAATTTTCAATGGTTTAAACTAAAATTCTTACATATTGCACCTTTAGAGTTTGGTGGGTGGTCTTAAAATTTCTACAAAGACAAAAACAATCATTAGCATGCCCTGGCGTGTAGTTAACTACCTACAGTGGTAATGGACTGTTATTTCCAAGTCAGGCATTTACTTGCAAATTTGATTAGTTTGGTTAAAAAAAAAGAGAAAAAAAAGGTTCCCTTTCTATTTAAGTTATTTCACCACTGATGTGAGAGCCAGTCCTGAAAGCTATCAGAGTTTAGGCTAACGTTAGCAGCTAGGAACCCTGGCACACATTACCCAGCATAGTGTCTGCCAAGCACATCAATAGTCCTCATCCAAAAAGCCTCTCCTTTGTAAAGTGAACACATTCTGCTTCAAAATATGAGCAAGCAAGCCAAGCAGCCAAACAGATGTTACTGTTGAAGAAAAAAGCAGTGTGATTTTTAACATCATCACACTTAGAACTGACTCTACACTGCAGTACAGGAACAATGCTGCCTCTTTATTTACCTGTCTTCTTTTTTTTTTCTTTTTTTTTAAAACACTTTATTTGTAGTTTTTTTCAATTATCATACAAAACAATCATATTCTGTTTTACAAATAACCACAGAAAAACAATCCCGATAACAGACATAGACTGAACAAAACCAAAATCAACGTGACAAAATTCGTCACAGGAAAAAACAGGAGAGAAGAGCAAAAACAAAACAAAAAACAAAAGAGAACACACAAGACTAAACATATTTACCTGTCTTCTGCATGTATCATCAACTCCATGCTGAAGTTTTGCGAGGCATATTTAGTTTTAGCACGATGTCATGTAGCCAGCCAGTGCTTAAAAAAACATGGTAACTCTTAACATGGTTATTTAAAATTAGTATTTTGTAAATAATAAAGCATCAGCTGGTGACAGCCATTTTACCCAAAGCACTCGATTTGGTGATCTGCTTCCGCCTTTAAGATTGTACCTGATTGCATGGCGGTCACCAGCTGTTTGGTTTCAAGATGGCTCTCTCCTGGAAGTGTCATTCCTTACAGGATTGAACTTGGCTTTGTTTGGTTTTGATTGTGTCTAACGTACCCTTAGTTAATCTTACAGTGTTTGTAAGGGCCCTAAACACACTAGGCACAACACCAACTCATTGAGCTAACCTTAGCGTAATTAGCTAGCTAGTTACAGCTGGAAAAATGTGCCAGTGACAGGTTTCATTTCAGCCAGTAAAACTGCCAATCTCCAGCTAGAAATAACTACTACTTACACTGTCAGAAACTGGGGACCTATTTTTTCACCAAGAATTTCAACTGGCAAATTGTGCCGTGCAAGAATGGGAAGCTTGAGAGATGTAGCAGCTTTTACTGAGTGGTGCAGGGCTTTTTTAAATGGTCAATTATGGTCAGGTCAAAACAGATAAAAGAGAAGTAGATGTTTCGGACATAGGGATTGCTTTGTGAAGATGAAAATAGACTTTTCCCCATTCATCACAATGAAGTGAACGCCTTGAAGAACATCTCTTAACGCCAAATACACTGAGCTCTACAGATCAACCTTCACATAACTCAGAAACTCCATATCGTTGGCCTTACACAAATGCTGCAGAGGCAAAAAACACTTGTGTAAGGCCAAGGACATAGTGTTCCCTTCTTTCTCTTTACATGGACATGCCTGATACAGAGTAAACACGCATTTTCATTATCACAGTTTAGACAGCAAGACCTCTGAAGAATGGAAATAGTCTATTTGTAATTTCAGTACTGTTGGAAAAAGTATGAAGTCTCAGCGTAAACAAGAGGGTTCATAATTGGTAACTGGCAGTGAAATAACATTAAGTACATATTTTATTTTAAATCTATAAAAACATCAACATCTTTGTTGTCTCTTTTGTGTCTCATTAGACCCATTAGCCTTCGCTTCAAACAAACTTCTTGATCATGACAAATATTAACTGAACACACTGTAATCACAGAAAAGTCATGATGTGTAATTATAATTCTTCATCTAAGCGCAACTTCAGATGCATGCAAACAGACACAAAAGAAGCTCAAAAGGAAATGTGACTATTTCCGTAAAGTCATCAGTATGGACGTGGTAAAAAAAAAAAAAAAAAGCACAAACAGTAAATATGCAAATGTCTTTGTGTTGGAGTAAACAGAGAGCCGTACATTGTTCAGCTTCTTTCCAGTCACTTTAACCAGCTTGTATTTCAGAGCCATAGAGAGCAAAACAGTTCAAAAATGCTTACAACTTTCTTCAGAGAAGCACCGTGGGGTGTGAGTAAGCCTTTAAGTGAACTTGTTGATGCTGGCAGGCTACAACTGTTGCAAAGTGCTGCTCTAGCTGCGGCAGACCGCCTTTGAAGTGATGGAGAAATTCATTTGCAAAAGCTAAAGGAAGTCATGGTCGGCTGAGCTCGAGATGTGACTATAATTGGAGAAAATAGTTTCAGATTAAGTATAAATGATGCGATGAGGAGGGATTTCTTTTAATCCAGGACTTTTTTTGCTGCTATAATTTGTAGTAACATCTCAGAAATTTCACTTAACTTCAGATTATGCCAAATAAACACATACATATAGTTCAACTAACTCTGTATTTGATCAGCCATGAAGTAAAACATAAAATATCAAATTTTTCTTTTCTGTCTTTTGGGCACTGGTTCATTCAAACTTATTTTTAAATCTGTTGGTGTTCTACATTATCTGCTGTCTGTACACAACCATGCATAAATTCACACATTATAAAAAAATACAGCAGGGACAAAACACACACATTTATAAGGAATGATAAGCTCAAAGGAGCTGCATACAGTTTTCCGTTTAATGTTAAAATGACCAAGTATACTGCTGCGAGCTGTGCCGTTCCTCTACAGCATCACAGTACTATTGCTGCTGTGAGGTGGGTAGCAGCCAAAAATGAACAAGACAAAAAGAAACCATTTACGCTGCTTTTAAGCGTCATATGTGCTGTTCTCCTCTTTTGTACCTTCATCTATCAGTTCGACTCGGCATGTCGGAATTCTTGAATCCACCGTAAAACTGAGCGGTCATGCGATGAATCCTCAAATTTGACATGTTCCGCCTTGATGAAGCTTCACTTCCTCTCGACTGAAATGCTCTCTCTCTCTCACTGAGTGTCTTGTTGAGGTCAAAAAGATGGAGAGGCATGTGAGAGTCACTTTGAACCTTCTCAGACATATTCACATGCAAGTGAAGTACACAACTTGTATGTGCATCTGTTTGTGTGTATATGGAACATGAAAGTCAAACCTCACCCAAACTCTATCTTCAGAGTATGAGACCCCCTGCAGAGTTCACAGGATGTTAATCATTTGTAGTTTGCTTCTCCATGAAGAGGAAAACAGCAGCTAATTGCGATTGGGACAAGTTTTTTCATGAGGAAAATTAAATATCAAAGCATTTATAAAACTCTTCCCTGTCCATCTGTACTCTGAATATGTTCTAAACACTCATATTTATGTAAACATATTACTGAGCACATTGTTTTTCAGTCCCAATGCAAAGCCCTGTTGCATTTACAGCTTCGTTTTTCAGGTTTGATCGGTTCCTGCTCTTTCATTGGTTTGGAGAACTACTCTGTCCAACCACACACATAGACCATATTTGCATGGCAGCCATTTTCCTCTGACATCACGCTCAGGGTCAGAAGCTCAAATGTTGTACTGTTGTATCACAGGTGGCACGTTGTATGAATGCAGGGAATCCGACAAACCGTTATCATTACGCAGCTTTTCGATGAATCAGTAACCGATGAGACAATGAATAGTTAAAATCTGGAGGGCCATTTTTCAAGCTTAAACAACATATTTGATCACCCATTAGCTACAGTTTGACAACAGCTATAGTTAGCATAGGTTAAATTAATGAGTCCATGATGTGGGTGGATAATTGAGAGTTAATTTACAGCTATGGTAACATATAACAGGGTCAAATGCTAATGTTAGCTGTTGTCTAACAGTAGCTAATAGGTTCTCAAATATGTTGTTTTACCTTGAAAAATGTCCTGATGTCCCTTGAGAATTTTCATTATTCACTGTCTTTTCAGTTGCTCGATCTAGAAGATGTGAAATTTAAAATTGAAAATGGCCGCCGTGTGTGTATGGTATATTGACCTGCCTGGGACGGTGCTTCAAGTAATTAAAACAGATGACAATGAAGGTTACTGTTCTGTGTTGAGTGAAGAAAAGAAGTGGGAGAAAATTGTCTGGCAACCAAAAAGAAAACTATGATATGGATTCAGACCAAGAGCGAAATGAAGGTGGGCTCCTCAGGTGCTTACTTTGCTGATGTGTATAATTGTGCATGCAGAAACAGGGAAAGAGCATGTGCCGTCCCCACTGGTGATGTTTCCTGCCTTGGCAAATGCCAAAAGGATCAACCAGATGCTAAAACATCTGTGAGTTTAATTCATTGACTGAAACCTCCATATGGGGATTCTCCCTTGGTGGTATGGGTGAGAAATAATTAATCCTTTTATTATTCATCATTTTCACAGTGCTTCCCCTCATATGCTGTTGATTCAAACACCAAACATCCACTTCTTTCTGCAGTTTGACCTCCACTTACTGAATGACCTGTAGGTTTTTATCAAAATGACCTTTAATTACAGTGCTTGTATAGAAAGAGGGTGTTCCTTGCATTTGGTTCGAAGCATTTTAGAATAAATCCCAGCTCTGAATAGGAATAAATGAGAAAATTGATGGATGATATCTCCATGCATCATCATAACTGTTCCAAAGATTGTAAGACACAGCTTTATTAGGCCAATCAGTCTCAAGGTAATCTTTTGTGATTGGATATATAGTGATTAATAGGATATGTCAAAAGAAGTAGAAAAGTGAGGCCCTTTCAAAGTTACACATTTTAATACCCCCATTAAGCCAATTTGTGTAATATTTCATTCCCACAGTGGTGCCTGAATGCATCATCTGGCCAAATTTCATCACATCAGACCTGTGGGGCCTGAAATACTCTCACACGCACCTGAGACATCATGTTTGATGGTGTCATGAACACTGCCTGATTAATGTTCCCCCTCGATTTCATTGTGTGGAAGACAAATAAATGTCACGCACAAGGGCAAAACAAAATAAGAGACTCAAGAGAATCGAGGATTTACAGTCCAACCCCACACATCACGCATTAGGCCCTTACATCATATTCTATTCAATTTTTTAAATAATTTGTTCATTAAAAATTGTTCCACATTTAAGTTGGGATTTTAGTAGCTCTGGATGCATTATTATTGATCCCACTGCTTTTCTTGAGAGGACCCGTCCTGCTCTGACTCTGATTGGCTTACCCTGATATTCGTATGCAAACCCAGTTTAGATAAAACCACAATCAATATAACGTTAATGTTAATTCTGAAGGACTATGAGTTAACAGTTCAAATCCAGCACTGTATTCTCTGGTTGTGTGTGTTTTTCTTCAGGTTGGTTTGTAAAACAAACAGACAGTAGCGGTGCTGATACACAGATTGTAAACTGTTGTTTCCCCAGTATACATACTGACCTCTTAACTAGTTGTAGCTGTGTCTCTGGGCCAAGAAAAGTGGACAGGTCGGGTGTCCACAGGGCACTCAGGGTGTCCACAGGGCAAACTTTGAAAGAATTTAAACTGCTTTGCCCCCGCTTTATGCTTTATATTCACACTGTTTGGTGCTTCACTTGTTACTGCACACAGCAAACAATGCAGAGGGGTTCATCGTTTTTTCTGAATGTTTTGCAACTTGCAAAACTCTTGTCATCTTTGTGATGAGATCATGACCCCCAGGTAAGAAAAACAACGGTAACTCACTGTAATATTGCTGACTTGCTCCCCTCTTGGTTGCGCAGACATGAAGGTGCCGGAGGTGGTACAAAAATGGATCCAACTTTCAATCAATTTGTGGCCTTGTGAGACCCGGTCTACTAGAAATAGTCCTGCACGTCCCCTGTAGGTCGTATTGACAGGCCCTGCTGTCAGAAGACATGCAGTTTATTTAGGTAGACAATAGATTAAAGGAATAAGGTGGACAGGGTTGATGAACATGGATTGCTGAGTGTGTACAGGGCACTGTGCACAAGTTTACAGTGGCACCAGGAGACAGGATATTGGCAGCCACACAAAAAGGACTGTGAGATAACCAGGGCTGCATGGAGATGATCAAATCAGCTTTGTTTTGGAAACAGGTTTGAACAGTTGAAAATGAGCTGTAATTAACACTCAACTAAGGCCTACTGTGCGAGAAATAGACAAAGAGTAAAGGTGTCATTAAACAGCAGAATATTTCACTCTGGTTTAGGATGTAAAGATGATGATTTCTAGAGCAAAGTAAATTCTGAGATCACCTTTTTGTTCTCAAACACAAAAAAAATCCTTTTAAAGTGTTTTTTTTTCTTTGCATGGAGCCACCAATGCACGGTAATTTCTTCGAGACCGCTCAGTCTTTCATGTCAGCCAGCCCGTGTGCAGCAGAAAAACAGACGAGACAGGAAGAAAATAGTGCAGCTGTGAAAATAGCTTGCAAAGGGGAATGGTTAATGAAAACAAAGCAGTTCAGGAAGAATGAGGATCAAAACACCCTCAGTCTGATGTGAACACTATAGTGGGCAACATCATCTATTCTGTCACAGATGTGAGTACGGGGACCAAATGCATTCTTTCTGCTCTTGTTTACTTCACTGCTGGAGTTGTTATTTAAAGCAGTCGCCCGCTGTGCCAATCCAAAAGGGAGTATTGGTTGAATGTTCAGCTTGACAACCTTAGTCACCTGTGTTCACAAATATTTTCATGGAGGTCCAATTGGAAACATTTAAAATGACTGACCCATAAAGTGTTACCCTCTCATGTGCTGAATTTAACAATTCTCTCAGTCAATTAAAATGAAAACTCTCTTGTTTGTTCAGCTTTAGATGAGCTGGGAGGGAGAGATGCAGCAGACCTCCACAAACATGTGATTTTCAGTTGAAGATTGGGAGTGAAAACAGAAAAATGCTTCTAATTAATTTGCTTTCTGATCTCCACAGCTGCACTGAAGGCCAGCGGGCCGACTTTGTGGAAGTAGTTATTCCCTGACTTCTGATAGACCTGGCTGAATAAAACGACATTTTATTTTGTGAACAACAAATATGCATGCACAAAGAGTTCTGTTAGCGTTTATAATAAAGTAATGAAGTTTTAATACTAATAATACTGCATTTATGACAACAACTACTATGTCAGGGTAATAATTAGGATTTTTAAGTAACACTATGCAACAAGGTACACAGAAATTTGCAGACTGAATTACTAAGGAACTAGTGAGAAATTAAACAGGAACGTAATTAATGAATCATTAATGAGTAATTCCTGAATAACTGATTTAAGGACTAGTAGTAGATCATGATGAGGTACTAGAGAACAGACTGGGAGGTACTTTATAAATGAATCATTAGGTTATGATTAGTTAATTCATTCATGAGTTGTTCCTCATTAAATATGAACCAGCGACTGAGTGACATACACTGTCACACCATTCATTAATTACTAATTACTGAATTATTAGTTACTTTTTGTGCACCTAAAGTAGTGGTGTGAATAAAATGATTAAATATGTTTTTTGTGAAACTGGTCTGTTATCAAGGGACTAATAATGAACTCTACAGCTAATTATCATAATCATGAAGTAATGACAGACTGCTTAGTTACTACTCAATTCTGTCACTTTACTTTAGGGGCCACAAAAAGAGTAACTAATGATTAGGTGACTATTATTAATGAGTCTACTTAGTAAGTACTCAGTATTATGTATCATTTCACTCGAGGGGACACACAAAAATTAACTAATGATTAAGTAATGAGTAACTAATGACTTGTCATTAGTGTGTGTGTGTGTGTGTGTGTGTGTGTGTGTAGCTGGTTCATAGTGAATCAGGAAGTATTCATGAAGAAATTGATCAGTGTGCTGATTCACAGATGTTTATGAACTAATCATTACCAAATGTTTTATTGATACAGTATCTCTCAGTCTGTTCTCTAGCTAGCTATTATCATGACCACAGTTCTTTAATCATTCATTAATGATTCATTATTTTCAAGTCTTTCCTGATTCAATCCTCACTCATTCCTTAGTAACTGTACACATTTCTGTGTACATTATTGTAAAATGTTACCTAATTTTCATTATAAGAATATAAAGACTATGTGTTGCACTCTTGGTAACATGGGATTAAAAGTTATGTTCAAGTGTTCATGTGTGAATTTTAAAATCTTTGCAGTCATTCTGTAGCTCAGAGGACACCGGGGAAGCCAACAGTGGATTAATGTGATTCCTGTTCAATTCTGATGGCTGAATTCAATGAGTACACGTACATGGACAGTATGCTTTAATGAGCAAAGGCAGTAACCGACAACGATGGCAATTTGACTCTCATATGAGCCATCTGTGCTAAAAATAGACATAGTCATTATACCAAAAGGCATTATGTTTATACGAAAACTTGCAAAGGGAGGATATTATTTTTTATTTTTTCTACATGTTATGCATATATTTTACATTATGTACATGCTCTCAGTCTTCTTTCACTTTCTTTTGCTCTTTGAAGCAAGCCTTTTTATAAGTAGTTTTTTTCCCCTCCAGTTTGCAGTCAGACAAGATAACTTCCTCTTAATTAAGTTAATTAAACTCAGACGCCATCTCCAAATTATTTTTTGTCTGTTGATAATGTAAATGTTTCTCCTGAGTATAAAAAGAACAATTCTGCATTATATCCAAAGTTCTACTTGTCAAGAAACAGTATTGCTTATTCAAGTTGAATCAATCAAATTGTTTTCTATCAAATAAGAAGCATCAAGCTCCACAGACTTCCCCTCTCTCCCTCTCTCTTTGTCTCTCATCTCTATTTAAGTCTTGGTACCTCTCTTTCTGCTGCTGTTTCTTGGCTCACTTCTTATCAGACGTGTTCAGCTGTCGTTGGAGCGTCCGCAGAGACTGTCAGTGTACCAGGCTACTTGGCAACGGTCGAAGCTTTTTAATTTTTCCTACTTTCCAATATTTTAAATATCTTCCTCCTCCAGTAATTCCCCTCCAACATTTCCTCCCACCTTTGCACTGGTGACCTGTACCTTAAAGAATCAGGAGATATTTTTACAGCAACTCTTTCTTTCTACATCAGGCGAGGGAATAATTTCCCCGATCTCCACAATAGTCAAGTATAGATGACACAGATGAGAAATAGTAATTGAGTGTGCATGAAACATGGATGAAGTGGTTGCAGGGCAGGCAGATGTTTAGATGCTTTTCTAGTAAATAAGCAGTCAGTAGTTAGAGGTAATCCTGTTGTGACAGTGGCCAGAAACATGGTATTACATGGATTTTAATTACATGTTTACATCAGTAATTATTACATGAATGGTGGATATTACATACATTTATATAGTAAACTGTCAAGAAAAGGTCAGCATAACGAAGACTAAATGGATGTAAAGAAAACAAGATCAAGAGTCTACAGCCATCCTAGCAGCTCCGTGAAGCTTTACTTGGGCACAGGGTGCTTTAAGCAACATATTAATTGGTGATTTATTTACATTGAGGAAGTTTGGAGATGCGATATTTGCCATGTAATTTTTTATTAGTACCTACATTTCATATTATCTGAAACAACTCTAGGTATACTGTTAAACATGTTTGCCAAATTAGTTTAGCGTGTCATTTTCATTTAGGGCATTTAGCAGACGCTTTTGTCCAAAGTGACTTACAATAAGTACATTTTGTCACAAGAAAGAAACCATAACATATCACCGTCGATAAAGTAGAAAAGAAAAAAAATAGAAACAATTTTCAAGCCCTCATCTGAGCATGGTAGCTGCTATTTATCAAGGATACCTTTAAGAAAATAAGTGCTATGGTTTAAGTGCTAAGGGTAAGAACATACAAGTGCATATCTGTTTTTTTTTTTTTTTTTTTTGCTATGCGGGGTCGAGGTGAAGTTTCAAGTGAGTCTTGAGTCTTTTGCAGAAGATGGCGAGTGAGTGTCAGTATGCTAACACGGGCTAAAGGACACGAGGATGATGGGAATGTCATTAGTTTTGTAGCTCATCAATGATGGACTAACTGAAAGTTTGACCTGATGATGGCGCTAGATGAAATTTAAGGGGACACCAAAGTTATTACAATTCATCCTGAGGGGGACATTGATGTTCTAAAATTCATAGCAATCCAGTGAATATTTTGACAGAAGATCACCAAAATCATTAGGATTAGTCCGCTGGAGACAATTAATGTGTGTGCAAAATGTGGTCTCAGTCCATTGTGTAGATGTTGAGATATTTCCCAGAAAAAAAATGAGAAGTTTGTATGGCTTGTGGTCCCAGGGGAAACTATTGGTTACCAGTGTAATCCTGGTTCTCTGAAAACCGAGTGAGGTCTCTTACTTTGGGGAGGCACCCTCTGGCATGGATCACCAAAGGCTGTTAGTTCAGATATTTCAGTCTGGAGGTGTTGTACTGAAAGCCATTTGAGTCCCAGTTATGGACCATGGTGGTTACTTTTATCCTGGAGCTCACAAGCCTGGATTTTTATTTTTATTAAAACCTTCATCAACTTCAAACTCTGAGAACTGAACATAAAAAAGTAATGAAAACACATTTAAGGAAAACACACCATGCGGTGTATCCAGCCTTAAACCTGTTGTTGCCAAGTATTCTCAGTGCAGTGAACACTGTCCGTGTAAGATGCTTTAATCCAGTGATATTACTCAAGCGTCATGTTCATGTCATATCAGATCTCTTACACATGCTGCCAACTGGAAAAAAAACACTTAACATCAGTTTCCTAGAGATAATCACAAGCAGCATTGTGAGATTATTTGTAGGCTCTGACGTCTCTGAAAAGCACCACACACAGTTCAGATTGTGGAAGGTTGTCACAACGCATGACATCCGTCGACGATAGCAGTACAAGGTATTTACAGTCAATATTAATGCTAACACAAACATACATGAGACAAAGGAGCACTTTCTCTTTAAACCTTCTGATTGGATATCAATGTGTCGTAACTGACACACAATGAAATGTGTGAGCAATGAACAAGTGATATCAAGACAACTGTAACTGAAATATCATGCTAATTGGTTTAGTCATGTTGATGGAAGATGTGTAAATGTGTGTTACATGTTGCGTTGAACAGGTGTGTTTTATCTTCACCTTTATAGATGCAGCTATTTGAATTGCTTTGCTCCGTTTTGCCACTTTGAGCTGATGAAGTTTTGAACGCATTAAATTGTTATGATGAAAAAGAAAACCAGGGAAATAAGGTTCTGGTTTGAAAATGGTTGGATTTAATTCTTAACATATAGCTTTGGTTTCCAAGTTTTCTCTAATCAGTGCTGAAGAAATTAGGTTTGTGATGTTTGTGAACATTGCCAATATTCTCAAATGGCTCCTGAATGATAAAGCCAGACAATTTTAATCCCAAGGTTTAGTGAAAGGAAGGCTTTATGTACTGTTTCAGTGGACATGTTTTGGTTATTAAGTGCTGTAGTGTTGCTGCCTCTGACTGATCTTGACTTTTTATTTTATATTTGTAGTTTATGTTTATGTTTAGTTTATTTAAAATAAAACCAAATTGCTGGAATAAATGTTGGCAATATGCTGAAACTTGACTTTTTACAGGTTTAGGCAGAAAAAACATGTTCTACAGAGTAATTGCTCCTAACTCTAGCTGCCATTGGCTAATAAGCTCAGTTAGCTGTGCAGTTAGCGGTCCAGACTGGTAGCTCAGAACGGTATTACGAATCAGGATGGGCTGGGGCTAGCTGGTTAGCATGCTTACCTCAGTAGATATCTCTGCAACACAGCACATACACATCTTTGATATAAAGTTAAAGCTGGTATTTCTTTCAGTTGGGTTGATAATTTCAGTTATTCTTTTGAATGTTTTGAATAAAAAAAAAAAAACGTACACATTGCACCTTTAAAAACACCCAGATTTGGTCGCCACAAACACAGCTGTAAATTGTCTCAAAGTCGTCTTCAAAATACCCAGTGGTATCATGCCCACAAATGCTGAATTGCAGTCTTGAACAGACAGTGGCTTGGCAGTCTTCTTGTGTAACTCCAACACCATCCCCTCCACCTACCCTATATGAAGTCAGGTAAAAAACATATAATATATCAACGTGATATGACATGTTTTTTTTTTTAGAAATGTCAATATGGAACATAGCATGCGACAGGTACGAATGTATCAGTGGTTTGCAGGACCGTTAAATGCTAACATTTTATCCTCTCCTGGGCTGTAGAATAAACTACAACAAACTAGATTTGATAGCATTTTAATGATCGCTATGAAGAAATGAAGAATGTTCCCATGCCACACTGAATGAGCTGACAGTAAGGAAAGCTGCTCATCAATAATCTGGATAATAATATTTCTTGGCGCAGTGTTCCAGGAGGATGGGAGGGTCCGTGGCTATCTCTCTGCCTCAGTGCACAGCGGACCCAGAGGGATCGACCCATTAACAGAGATCTGTTTGTACTGCCTCACCTCAATCTCAGCCTGTACCTCCTGACTAATGTCAGCCATGTTTAACAACTACCTGCCTTATCACATGTTTACACAGACAGAAAGCACCGGCAGTGAAATCAATCAAACACAGAACTTGTGTCAGTTGCTGCAGAAAATTGGTAATAAGACATTTAGAAAACACTAAGATGTGAAACAAATGTCCACACAAAATGCAGTCACAAGAGTCAAAAGGACAACCCCGTCTCCTCGACATTCTGTTTATATTCTGCTAATTTGCTACAGTGAGTACATTTTGCAGGAAATGAAGTGCTGCTCAGATTAATTCTTTATCAACATAATGAGGAAATGATGTCAATTGGCATATTGTGTATATTATTCTATTATTGACAATGTATTTCAATTGGTCTCCACTAATAGCAGCAATAGCATGAGTAAACGTTATGGTTTAGGCACTCACAGCACTTTGCTCAGGTTACGGAAAAAGATTCAGGTCTTGGTTAAATATTTGAAAATATATATGTAACGTAATTAGGGAAACAAATGAGTATTTTATAAGTTTTATATCTTGGGGACAGGGTTGATGGTGTCAAGGTTAAGGTTTTTGGTGTAGTTGTTTCCTGTTTTATTTTGGTAGATTTATCTTTGTGTTTTGTTGTGACTTCCTGTATTTGTGTTTTTCCTGCTCTTTTTCTTTGTACACGTGTTTCACTTGTTCATTGGCCCTTGTGTATTTAAGTCTGTCTTTTTCTCTCTTTCTTTGTCAGTTTGTCTGTTTTGTTTCTAACCTGTTCCATGCTCCTGGTTCTGCATTTGCTGCCTGTGTCCTCAAGTTATTCTGGTTTGTACTTGGTTTAGTTTTTGCTCTCAGATCACTCCAGGACTCCAGTTTCTCTTAATTAAAATTTTGTTTTTTCAACTGGCCTGCTACCATTGTGTCTGCATTTGGGTCCTCACCGTTGTTTTTGCCAAACCTTGAAAGTTGGAGGACAGTCCATAAATATAGACAACTAGTTTCAAAACCTTGTGTGGACCAAAAAGACAATCAAAGCAGGGATTCAGATTGACTGAGTAATAGATGTTTTTCACTGGTAGTAGGAAAAAGACAGATGTATCAATAAAATCAGTAGCTGCTGATTTGCATCTTGGTATTGTGTATTCTGGCACACTGTCCTGGCTTACTGAGACACTGAAATAGAACAGAACCATCACTAATGTTATTAGCAGTCAAAATGCCTGCTGTAAATAAATCATTTTGAACTGATGTCAACATGAGAAAGTTTTTGTTTATTTATTCATTTATTTTTGCATATGTCAAATGCTGACCGCTTGCTGAACTACATTTCATGCCGAGGTAATGTAACAGCTGTCATTTCATCGTCCAAGCAAAGCTGTCTGTTTGACTGTGTTTGAGCAAGGTATTTACAATAAATCAGAGTGTGTACCCCGACACTGTGAGGGGAGCGTGTGCAGTGAGCTCCTGAAATGATATGCTCAGTACCAGTCTTATCTGAGTCCCTGCCCGACGTTGTTTACTCCTTTCAAAATGGCCCAAACATGCCATTGGCAGTCATGGACCGGGCTGTGGTGATAACACTTCCAGAACTGATAAATCCGGGTTTCAAAGTCTTACTGTTTTATCTGGAAGAAAAAATGAGCTTTAAGCTGAAAGACTTTCCTGCTGTTGTAACACTGAGCCTTCTGAAGGAATACAGAAAAACCAGCATTTCTTAGAATGCCAAATGCATTTTTTTCTTTTTTAGATGAAATTAACCTTGAAGCGCAAGCTGTTGCTCTCCGTGCATGAAGAAAACATATGAGTGAACATGAGAAATATGAGAAAATATATGAGAAAACATATCAGTTCTCATTTCTGAATATTGGTAGACATGACTGACTATCTGTAAGTGGCCTTCAAGGGTTTTATTGATCGTTTGTGTACCAAACATCTATTCAAGCTCTTTAAAATTTGGTGACGCATGTTGAAACCTTGCAGGCAGGTGGCAGTCAAAAGACATTAGGAAACAAGGGGAAATTTTCTGTCCCAAAATAGGTTTGAGACCATGTGACCCATGTCCCCAGCACTCTTTTACATTCATTATCTCACTACATGTCAAACACAGCCAGAAGCAGCAGCAAAGAAGCCATTAAGCCTTATCTATTATTGAACAGTCAAAGGCCTTCTAATGGCTGGAAATCGCTGACACCCAGATTCCCTCATAGTCATATGATTTAAAGTCTGTCCCTGCTACAAAAGACACTAAATACACACACACACACGGAACAGAATTGTTTTCTTGAAATTTACATCTTGTTGTTAATCTATACACTAAGAGCAGTCAGCGGTCTGGTTTAATCTCTTCTCCCTGTTGTTCTGTGTTGTCAGTAGCCTAGTTATAGTTGCTTAGCCATGTGACAACTCTGTCTGCACCCCTCAGAATATTTCCATTCTACGCGCTACAGTACTGACATTATTATTTCATGTGGATAAAGACATTGAGAAGACAGAGATGGCTGCCCTTTCACCAATAACTACAAAGGATGCGATGCGGTTCCACTGCCGGCTTTAATATGCGTCTGTGGGTTCACTGCATTAATGTGACCATTCAGAGGAAACACTCTCAGACCTCTATCAGTGGCCTTATATTTCCTGCCCATTTAGGCTGACAAGCGGTGCCACTTTGAGAGAGAGTTGGGAGCAGTCACACACTCATCATGGATCAGGCTCATAGTACAGATGAGTCATAGAAGACCTTTGCAGTAGCAGCAACAAGTTGGAAAGGTCAGCAGTGATGTTTTTAGTTTTAAATGTGTTTTACAGTAATTCAGAGTTTTCCTCTACTCAAAAATGTTTTCCTCTTGCTCCTAGTAATGTTTGAAGCTTCACTGTGCAGAATAATCTGTGTAGTTCGCCACTAGAAGGCTGTTTTTCACATTCATCTGCTGACAGTGGAAAGTTTCTCGGTGCTCACTGACAATCCCATTATCAGGGGCGGATCTACGAGCATGATTTGTGACATCAAAATTAGTCCGGAAACCAATCCTGGTCCAACTTTCAAGTTGCACATACACTGAGATTGGACTTAACAGTGTAGTAAGAAACATCTGTCGTCTAGTTCAACTTAGATGGAGGCCTACTGATTCTGAATTTTTAATGAAAAAGAGAGTAGACAAAGTTTCAAAGATTTTACCAAGATATTTGAACCTCTCTTGTGAAAAGAACATCAGACACAAATTACTGTTCAAAGTAGAACAATTTACATACATATTAAAACATGTCTGGAGGGTTGGCATTTTTGTACTTCCAGTTCCTTTTTCTCAGAGTCAGTGTTTTTTTTTGAATGGGGTTTTGGTTAAATGCCTGAAATAAGATCTGTGGCTGCCAAAGGCTTCAAATATTTTCACGTTTTGTTCTACAACATGAAATACATCAGTAAATATCCCACATTTGAATTATGAAGTGTTTTTGTGTCTTTAAAACGACGGTTGCTAACAAGTGGCTAAAAGAGACTACAGATGTACTACTTCATAGTGTGTCTTTACAGACAGACTTTAGCTGTCAACTATTCTAAATCTAACTTTACAACTTATAAATTGTTACATTTACAATGAAGTGTGTATAGTATAGTGTAGTAACTAGTTACTTAGTGGTGGTGATGCTGAAGTAATGACGTGATGTTGAAGTGAGGTACAAAGTAATATTATGACACAGAACAGGCTGGGGCAACAGTAGCTAGTTAGTATGCTAATTTTAGTCAAAATCTCTGATTTACAAAGACACAGACGTCTTTGACATAACTGTACATAATAAATGTAGACAACACCACCGTCATCGGCCACATTACTAACAACGATGAGAGTTCATTTGGGAATGACTGAAAGGCTGAAAGCTCCAGAACATTGTAATAGATTAAAAATAATGTTCTATGCTCTTGACATCACTACTTCCTTGGCAACATGCAGAAGTAAAGATTTATAATGATTCTGTGCAGAATGCCATCAGTTTATATGTGTATTCACATGGTCCACAGGGAAATTTGTTGTTTCTTGTGAAAAGCTTAAGTAAACACTTTCACACAGTTTTTCCCCACCACTCTTAGTCATTTTGTGACTCCCAATTGACAATTTTGTAGACTCAACTAAAGGTTTATTATAGGTGAGTTGTCAGGGAGTCATTTTACCTATCCGTTACAACCAATTTAATTTAAAATGAGTGTTAGTGTTTTTTCTGTGTGTGTTTACTTGACTGAGTATTCAACCTGTGAGGCGAATTGGTCTGTCTTGTTATATTCCCAAGTTCTCCGTTCATGTTTGACAGCGGCTGTGGTGTAACGACAAAGGAGAGGAATCCCTAGAGTTAAATAACCAGCTTAAATGGAGGGGTAGCACCTCGGGTCTCCTGTGTACCTAATGAGAAGGCAATACTAAAAGTGCTGTGAACGCCTGTGAACAGAACTGACTGGTGTAAGGTGAGAGCTAATCAGGCCCTTTCCATGCTCTGACAACCCTGTGTGCCTCTGACAATTACAATGCTGAGGATTAGTGAGTTGCGCAGAAACACACAATATGTCAAACTGCAATCATTAATTTAAATGATGGTTCCTCTTGGTTGCCTCTGCCAAAAAGCACATGGTGCATTTGTATGCAAATGCAAGTTAATAGCAATCGTGCTTCTGGTATAGTTGTGAGCTGTGGTTGAATGGTTATATTTGATATCATGTTGCAAGAATTTACAACATTTGTTTCACTGGGAAGTGTTACAACTGTGTACCAACACAGTATATCTGATGTTGCCATGTTGTTGTTGAACCTCACGTTGCACCTCACAATCATGCTTTTGTGATATTACAGCATTGCACTCATGTTGGTGTCGTTTCTGAAAATCCCATTTCTTTCCTTTTGGCCTTTTCAAGGCTTTATTTGGACAGGACAGGCAAAGAGCGACAGGCTGTACCATTTGATTCTTTTTTTGGAGTCTTTTTCCTCACATTACAAAAAATGTTGGTCCTAGAGAAGTACTGCTGGGGTGAGTTGGCCAGAGCCAGGATAGCTGTTTTCTACAGTGTTTATGCTAAGCTAAGCTAACCAGCTGCTCATGTTGGCTTCAGCTTATTTACTGCACAAACATTATTTAAATTAAAGTGTATGTCTGAAAAATTATTCTAAGTGTCATTTAATGCTGTTCTGTCAAGTTAGATACCCAATTAACAGTATAGTAACCTGGTTTCATCCTGACAGCAGTCTGCTGCCTTGAATCTCTAAGACAAAACCACCTTAAGGTTTAGTTTCAGTCATTAATGAGGTGACACCCACATCAATTGTTATCGACTGAAGGCCTCCATTATTGGTTTGTAAGACATTGCTGTTGTACCATTATCCCTTAATTATATTGAAGGCAGAGCACTGCTGGTGCAGCACCCTCTCTCGTACAGTACAAAAAAATCAGACGAGGTACTAATCATCCTTTATAGCACACGCATGGCCCGAGGTGTTACCGCCTTTATTGTGGCACTCTAATGGATTCATTAGCAAACAGTGATTTATTTGTTTAAGGCAATACATGGTTGGTTAATGGCCTGAGAATGGAAAGGTACACAATTAAATATTAACACTTAATGGAGAGTAAAATATTTTTTGGGGACAAAACAAGATACACACAAAAACAGCAGGACATTCAATAGACCATTGACAACTAATGTTTCCTTTGAGAATTTTGACAAAACGTCTACTCTGACATTGGCACCTGGGTACCTGAGTATGTTTAAATGAGAAGTATAACTGTTTTTCAAGGGTGCAGGCTGGTTCAACAACACACCCTTTTTTAAATACTAAGTGAATATGAAATAAATATGAAACTCGTTTTTTAAAATAATCTCATGACCAATTATGTTGACTTTCGCAGGTTGTATTTGCTGAACATCTTAAGAGTAATTTTAATGCTGATGCCTGCCTATAATTTCAAACAATCATTCATAATTACATCACTTGAGACCCTGAAGATGCACCTGTTTTCTCTACGGCCTGCTCTCCTTCTCCAGCCTGCTGCCATGTTTCCTACAGACAAAATAATTCATTCATGGTGATGATTTTATTGGGTTTCTGAAATTCAAATCATATTGTTTTTTGTTTATGTTGCTGGCAACCCGACTGCTAGCCGACAGATGACAGAAGCCAGGATTAGCTCAGAGTTGACAGTATTTCCACAGTGGAAAGACTACTGACTGATTGACTGAATTTTTAATCAATGTGGCTACTGCTAGCTGCTTTACTACCTTTTACTTACACTCCTGGTGTCCCTTTTCTTTTTTGGTGAAGGCAATAGAGGAAAGGCGGTAAGTCACATGAAAGATTAAACTTTCGTCCTTCCTAGAGGTATGGATCGACAGCCACTAACTTAGTGTTATCGGCACACTGATCAGCTCTCACCTCCTCTGGCCCTGGCAGTTGATATGTCAAATATCAACTGTGAAATGAAATGTTGTCATCACAGCATTGTATCATAGTATCCATAGTAATTCATGTAAAATAAAAGCTTTTGACTCCTGAAAGATACGTTTTAACAATTAGGTTCAACGTTGGCAAGAGTTACATACATATTCAAATTCTTGTTTTGTAATCATTGAATGTTGAACGTTTATGCAGATATATAATAGACTCTGACAGGCAGCTGGTTTGACTGTTGCTGTGGCCTTGATAAAACCTGAGTACTCCTGTTGCCCGCAGGTGCTTTCTCTCTGCTCGGTGTAGTGTGACAGCAGGAAGTCATCTCTGATTCCTTCGCAGATCTGACCTCCAACGTCTCATCTGACTTGACCTATTTTCATCACCTCATATTATTCAAATATATCCAAATCTCCTTGCTTCCTGGACTCGCTGAGAGTCTGTAGTATGTCTGCACTTTCAAGACTCCTAATAAACACAATGCACAAGGGTTCTGACTAGCTAATGGCTTAAGATCATAATAGTAAATAATTTAAACCTGTTGCTTGTGTTTTGGGAACCTTTTATTGAAACTTTGCTGTGTTTTTACTGAAATTAAAATTTTTAGTTGTGCAAGTGGTGTGGCTCTAGGGTTGGCAATATCGATCTGTTGGTGGTTTGGTCCACCATAATTGGAAAAACTAACTATTGAATGGGTTACTATGAAATGTGGTACAGACTTTAATGATTCCTCAAAGACTGTGCCAACAGGAGCTCCTCTCTCCCACAGAACACACTGGTCCTGAAACGCCTCGTCAGGAGTCCCGCCTTTAATTATGTGACTTTGTGACATCACTACTAAGGACAGACCACTAAGTATTTGTAATACTTTGTGAATGTAGTCTTTGTTTAAAAGTCCACCAACACATTTCCACAATGATACTTTATTGATTGACACATTTATTCCCTCAAACTTGATCAATCACAGCTCGAGACAATGACTAAAAGTAAACAGTCTTTTTTAACCTGCCAATAGCTATGAGGAAGAACATCTTGTACACTTTTCTGTTGAAAATCTGTGGAATTATGCACATAGTTGATGGCAGAGTCGCGTGGAGGTCAGAGCTGGAAGATGTACGATGGAGGGAGAGGGCGCTGGTCCTTCCCGTCAGAGATAAGATAGCCAAGAATGATGGGGCCAAATGGCAGGAGAACAGAAAAGGGCAAACTATCTGATATACCAGAGGCTTTGAATTCTCTGTGAATACCAGCAGGGGATAAACAAGATACTCTGGCACGCTGGATGGAGGGCCAACACTTTAACCTTTACCTTTTCTGCCACAGTCAGAGGTGACTGTTCCCTTTTGGGGCCGTGATATTCTCAGCACGTGGAACATGATTGAGTCCTACTGTTAGATTAAAAACACGTCATACATGTTGGCTTGATGCCCTTTATCAAACAACAGCACATGTAGAGATAAAAGAAATCAGTTATTTGACTGACACATCAATTACAATGGTTTTTTCTCTGAGGACTAAATGCATACAGGTAAACGTGACTTTGTCAGCTTGACGGTTCCAACATGTCATTAGATCACTAGATTGTGCAAAATATGATTATGCTAAAAAAAAATGTACAGATACACCAATTTCTGATGGACAGACATGCTACGTCTTCGCGCATCCTCAGATAATGAAGGGACAAATGAACACTCCAACATGGATTGATGGTTCCTGACTTTGTCATTTGGTATTTAGTTGTCTAGATCCCTGGGCAGATTACCTGCTTTTCTCTCTCCACCTGTCACAGTGATGGTCCCTTGGTGTCTGACAGGAGATACAGACTGGCATTTGACCTCTAAGAATGTTCCTCTTCTGTGTGAGTGTGAGCTGACAGCAGCTTAATGCCAGAGTTAAGGCCTGCCTGTGCAGGAGAAAGAGAGAGAGAGAGATCAGTTCCAGACCAAAAGCAGCTATCTATAGCAGCAGGCTCATCAGCTGTCACAGAAACCTGCGCACACTATTCCTGTCCGAATTCATTTAATAAAACCTGTCTCGTTTCTAAGAGGATAATTTGTAGCTTCCCCCCTTTCTCTTTAAGTTCCTGTCCTTTTCAGCAATCTCTCCCTGGCCCATCATCAATTTTTCTTTTTCTCATTCACGGTTAATCATCAACTTGGACCAAAACTCACCTGTGTTTTTTCTTGTTTTGTCATTTCATGCAGCTCACTTTTAATAGATTTTCGGGGGAATTATAAGCAACCAAATATGAATATCTTAACTGAAGTCAAAGCTGTCAGTGCAAACATGAAAAAACAAATTAATGTAGAAAATGTGTCTTTGGTCAGCCACAGTCGCTTTATGAAGAAATAAGCCACATAAAATATTTAATAATAGATTAGGAGTGTTGAGCCACGCTCACTTTGAGCTACATTGGTGAATATGGCAGGATTTGATAATACGTCTTCTCTCATCTTTAGTCCTTTTCCATTTTTTTGTTTAACACACAACAGTGCAAAGACCCATAATAACCTCTGCTTAATCTCTGCTTCACCTGTCCACAAAATTCACAAACTATTGGATGAAATTTGTCTTTGCAGGTGCAGCTCTGCAATGCAATAGCATGACACTTAAACATAGAATATGTAACGTCTGCTGCTAGGGGGCTATCTATCAAAACAAAACGAAAGATGTTTGCCAAGTGGTGTTTGGAGGAGCGGGGTGAGGCAAGAGCTCAGCTGCTTAGAGCCGGCTAGAGATTCTGGATTAGCACCAGACCCTCTGGAGAATAAACACCTGGAGTCACTTCAGTCACAATTCTACTCTGATCCAGAACTGTTAACCGATGGGAGGAGAGCTCAGATTACTTTTATCTTTTGGGATTAAAAAGTGGATTCATCTTCACTCCTGTTTATCAACCTGACTGCAGCAGAGATCTCTTTTAAGATGCTGTGTAATGTTGACTGCCGATTGGAGCTGGAGGGGAAATGTACTTTACTTCATGAATGTAACGTTACAGAGAGGAGAGTCTCTGATAAGTACCGAATTCACAGAGAGCTGCTTCAGAATTCCTACATATTATATCTTCAAACAGGATTAGTTTTGATGGTAAAAAGTTCCTAAAATAAATAATAAGATTTAAATAACAGAAAAAGTAGGCTGCAGACAAAAGATGTCTATGCAAGTTTTGCTCAAATAACTTGGGAAAAGTTGGTGTAATATCAAAGTAACAGATGGTTAAAATCAAGAAACTGAATAGTGCACACTGTTGGTGCTAAATCCTGGCACATTTAATACAATCCACTTTTGTAAAGATAAGTATGGCTCACAGCGTTTACCTGCAAACCACCATCACACACAATTTACCTCAGTCTGAATGCCAGGAAAAATGAGGAAAAAGCTCTCATTTGCTGCAGTGAAAATTGCATAAAGGGAGCAAAAAAAAGAAAAAAATTAAATGCAAGGTGATCGCTGTTCAAGCTGAATAGATGTGAGTGATTTAAATCCCCTATTATTTCCCTTTCCAAAGTTGTCACAGAAGGGGTCGGTCTCCAACAGCCAGGCCTCCATCAGGCAAGTCTTGACCCGTTCCCACTGAGTTCCAGCAGGGTCGCCTGAGGTCTATTAACAGAGAACAACCTGTGCGAGGGGAGGAGATTGCTGAAAGCCAACGTGGCTCTACAGCATTTTAGAAGAAAGCAGACAGTGGAAGCTGATGAATGTGACCGGCTGCATTGATGCTGCAGTCCTCAGGTGCCCCCTCTCATCAGTAACATGTTGTTTTTGTAACAGCGGGAGACCCACGGACATTTAAATGCTATTTAATTCATGAGCTATTGCTAGAGAGATTATTTGTAATTAATCAACAGTGAAAAGCTGACTGCCAGTAGATATCATTTTCTGACGAGTGCTGGATGCACACACAGGCTGTAAAGAAACATTTCCCTGCTACTGAGGTGGGCGTCCAGAATGTGCTCGGTGTCTGTGCCTTATAACCACTTCAGGTGTGATTCATACTGACAGAAGACTCTGTGTTCTCCTGCTCAAGGAGACTTTCCCACAGTGCCTCGCTCCAGTTAGGAAGTGAGTGTGATGACCTGGCTCACCTTAGCACTGCCCATTATAGTGCAGTATATCTGCCAACTAAAACCAAGTGTTTGTGCAAAACACAGACACTTAATGTGTGATACATTGAAATGATGTTCATATTTATCTGCTTTGCCAAATACACCAACAACTGAACAGCTTCATACTTCATGACATTTCCTAATTTTGTCTTATGAGCATTTCTTATTAACATGATTTCATGATTTTTTAACATAATATGTTTCAAGTGTTCATGTGTACTTAACCATGTTTCGCAACTGGGGTCTCAGTAAAACATTTATTATACTTCTTTATACTTCTTTTCTTTTATACTTCTTTATTCAGCACAAAGTATTATGTTTTAATTAGGTCACAAGAACAGAAACAAGTATTTGAGAAAAAAATTTGGTTTATTTTACAATAATATTTTATATTATATTATTATATTATTTTATATTAAGTTCCTTGTAATAACTGGGGATGCTGGGGACATGTCCCCACCACTTTTTTGAAATTATTAATGTTGTTCTTATCCCTTTTTAAAAGCATAATTAGTTAAAAAAAAAATGCTTAAAAATGAATTTTATATGCGCTGTTATGCATTTTTCTGCCCACTGCAATTTTCTACTCTGACTTCATATGATCCCCTCATTTCACTGCCTAAAATCGCTCATGTTGAAGACCATTTAAATTTGTTTTTCAACTAAGTCATTATGTCCCCAACACTTTTCAACACAAAGTGACACCCTTGGTAATTGTAGTGGTAAATTTGATGCCTGCACACCCTACTCTCCCCCAAGATATTAAATCACCTTTTGCCTGCCACCCATTTGTATATTCTAATGTCTAGACCTTGCCATTTGTTAATTCAACCTCTTGTGTATCTTACCCAACTTCCTACTTTCTCACCAACATGCTAGACTTGTTAATTGTATCGTCTGGACCCCTCAATTCACACCCCAGGATATTGATGCCAATACACGTGAAAGGTGAAAAGACTTCCTGAGTTAGGGGCTGACCCCACAGCAAACAAAAGGTGTAGCCACACCCAAGAGGTCGGCTTTTCCTAAAGATATAAATGTTCAGATTTCTTTGTATTAGAGGTCTTTCTTCACCCTGAACCACTCGCGTGTTGACTGACCTTTTCTTTGCAAGGAAAATAAAACTTTGTCGGCCGACAGGTCTCTATTTCATTTTTCACCAACAACAAAGAATTTCCACGACAGTAATAAAGCCCTTATATGTCCTTTAAAGATCAAATATCCATGTTCATTGCTAGTTTATTAATCAGCACTTATAAGAAACTTGACTGCTGTAGAACCTTTACCTTTATTCCAGGAAAGACATCCTTTATTATGCATTAATTAACAGTTTACTATGTTGTTTTGCAGCTACTAGATTAACAGCGAGAACAATACCTTATTAGGGAAAATATGTTCTTAAAAAGAAAAAAGACAAATTATTTAATGCACCAAAGTAGTGACGTTGCAATCAAACCTGAGCTAGTCTGATGAAATATAGTCCAGGACATAACTACCTGTCATTTTTACACATTTACACATAAGCTTTTGTACAGATTTAACAAACAAGATGCTCAATAATGAGCTTTTGACAGAGCTAGGCTAGCTGTTCTAGTCTTGATGCAATGCTAAGCTAACCAGCTGCTGGAGGTAGTTTGATATCTACAGTATATATTTTTACAGTATTTTTTTAAATAATAAGTCCTGTAAATGTCTTTTAAAAAAAGTATAATCATGTTTTAGTTGCTCCTGTGTGAGGCATATATTCTGTATGAGCATTTTGTGACTGTTACACTTAACAACTCACCAAAATACAGTGTGTGCTCCCCTGGGACTCACCTGTGTATCTAGGGACATCTAAAGGAAACAGAACCTTAATTAATGCTATTAGTCACAGCTGCTCTTTTCCTACTATGACTTTCAAAACGTCTGGCTTGATAAAAGTCTATACAGATTTTGTTGGTATTATGTGGCAACGTGGACAAATTATTAAAATTGAAAATTCTCATTTTCTTTCATATTGTTTGGGGACATTTCTATGCTGATCATATCACGTTCCTCCTGCGCCCATCAGTGTGAGAACAGGACGGGGTGGGTGTAACAAGCTGCAGAGAGGAAATTGTGGCTGGCCAGGTTGTTTACCTCAGTGAACACGGGATTGAGGCTCTAAATTGAAAGACAGGATTATAGAGAAAATCCGGATAGAGATCGGAGGATCTACTTCAAAAAGAGCTTGGTCAACAAACCCAGTCCCTTTCTCATCTCAGGAAAATTACACCCCTTCTCTTGCCTTCTATCTTGCTCTTGTCTCTCAATATCCACCGTTCATGGAAGAATTCAATATGCAGCAAGTGTATCCTACCGTCTTACACGGGTGAATCAAATTCAAACACCCTCCTCTCAGGAGCTGAATTTTCACCTGCTGAATCTCCTCCAGGGGCTCTTTAGAAACGTTTCTTTGACTCCGTGTTGAAAATGGCTCTGAGATTATGCGGCTGTGCTGATTCTGGCTTTAGATTAGGGCCGGAAATTCTCAGGTCCATCGGAGATAAGTCCAGACCAGGTGACTTTAGCAAAAAATCTGTCTCTGCTGGGAATTTAAGCACGGCTGGTTTATCTGATACTGGAAGCTATGATCAGGAGATACAAGCACGGACAGTCTTGAGTGTAGTCCTCTCGCGTACTACCCAGATACACGAAGGTTATCTTTCAATATCATAAAGAGCCGCTGTGTTGCTTCTCAGTGGAGATTGGTGTACACAGTTGAGCGTACTGTTCCCTGGGGAAGATTGTTTCAGCACTGGAAACAAACCTGTGGGTGTCAGCTGTAGATCAGCAGTTGTGATGAGTGTTTGACCAACATGATTTTGAACATTCAGCATCAACAGCTCATGATACATTCATGATTTATGACCCACAGGGACAGTGGATCGAACGCTGAATAGATTGTTTCGCAGTACGGAGGAAGAATATCATAACAGTGACGGAATAATAAAGAACAACATTGATTTTGACCTCTGGCATTGCGGTACATAAACATGTAGCCTTATCAGTAATTCACACAATAATTTTGATGTAAAACTTTCATCACCTCTTGTTATTAATTCTAGGTTTCAAAGTCGATAGCAGTAAAGCAAATTTATTTAATGGCTAAAAACACTTTTGCTTGACTGGATGAGCCGATTGTTTATCTGTGGCAGTATAACATGAATATTATGGGCTGTCAAGGCTTTAAAGGTTTCAAAGTCCACTCCTATCTAAGAAAAAGAGGTGGTGTGTTGTACTCTGTGCTTTAAAGGCTTAAAAACAGATCAATCATTCTCGGAAACATTTCATATTCTGCTATTACTGCCTGTAAATTATTTAACACCATTACACATTCACATGATGGACACATAATTCAATCGCTGCTTGAAATCTGCATAATTTCTGCTATTAGTTATTAAGCAACATGATAGAGGCTGTGTTATGAATATGCTGTTCGCTCAACATCGAGGAAGGCATTAAAAAACAGTCCAATGACAACTCGAGTCTCAACACATAATGAACCAAATGAATGGTCGTGTGTTGCTTTCACAGATACATCTTCACTTCGACGGAAGCTCAGATGAAAGCATCATCGCAGGAAATAATCACAGTAACACAAACAGAGACAGGGAGGCGATGGGTGTCTGTTGTGTTTGGAAGATCCACATTCATACCTGTCTCATTCAGAGGTGGCAAAATCCTTTCTCAAATCATTTTTATATTGATGGACCAGGGGAGGAAAATAATTTATTTCACCGTGAAAATCCGCGTTAAGATTAAACTTCATAATCCCCTTTCACTGAATAATTTCACCATCACCAATAAGAGATTATATTCAGTGAAACAGGTTACCCAAAATATGAGAGAGCGTGGTTTCTCCGAAGTTAGAATAATCCTTTATACCCAACTCAATTTCAAATATCGTCGTCTAATACGCAATATGCAATATTTGAAGGGGGAAAACATTCAGAGAGTCTGTGAGGCATATACAGTGTGTATACTGAACTGCAAAAGGCCATGAAGTGTGTCATATGAGGTATTTCTTCTCCTCTACAGGAGATCTTTCATATAAAATACCACTGTATGCCTGTATACCACATAAAAACTACAAAAAAGGGATCAAATGTTATGGGGACCCTGAATTTCAGAGCTGGAAAGGGGCTCTTGACATGTGCTACTGAACTTAGATATTCTATTTAATGCATCTGAGTCGATTTGTTGTTTTTAAGGCAGCCTCAATTCCAAGCAGAACCCCTGTTAAAAACAATTCGCTCAGAAAAATTAGGTTAATTTACTGTATATTGAGATCACAACTTGCAAATATGATCTTTGATTTAAAGGTGCAACATGTAAGAATTGGCCACCTGGCGAATTTATACTCCAAACAAATAGGGGCACAAGATATCACCAGAGAAACCACAAACTGTAGCTATTTAGCATAGTTAGCTGTGCAGTTAGTGGTCCAGACTGGGATCTCAGAGCACCAGGGTGAGCGTTGGTGCGGTTTACGCTGCTAACGCAGGAGCTTTGGCAGGGGCTAGCTGGTTAGCACGCTAGCTTCAGTAGATATCTCTGCAACACAATACATAGGTGTCTTGATTGATTGTTATTCTGAATTTCAGTTGATTTTTTTTTAACGTTTTAAACTAAAGTTCTGATCTATTGCGCCTTTAAATATATCAACTATAATCATCATCTTGTAATCATGATTTAATTCTCTCATTAACTTGTAACAACATAAGATCCTCCAGATGACATCTTACTTATGCAAATGAACTTAGCAAAGCTATTTTGTTGTCATGATATCACACATCATGCTGTGCAATACCAGTTAATTGTGTATTTTCTTTAAGGCATAACAATATCATGACTCTTTCCCTAAGTTTTGGTTGGAAGTCGACCTGTCAAACCATTTGCAATTACTGCTATATGTTGAGTCATACTCACACCAGCAATAATATAAAAGACTTCATAGCTTTGGAAAATCTTTTAGCTAGACGGCTGATTCTTGTCTGCCTGAAATCTCCTGCTCCAATTAGTATTGGATAACAGACATTTTTTGCTTCATTAAACTGGGAGGAAAAAAGGTATCTCGACTAAAAGGGTCATCTGTCAGTTTTAAGTATATAGACATTTTTTTCCTATACATTCTTTAATAAATGAATTCTCCCTGCCATCCCTAAAAAACTTCCACATTCTGGTAAATGGACTTGACTTGCATGTCTGTAGTGCTTTTCCAGTCTACTGACCGCTCAAAGCGCTTTACAACACTTTGTCACATTCACCCATTCACACACTGATGGCATAGGCTGCCATGCAAGGTGCCAACTGCTCATCAGGAGCAGTTTGGGGTTCAGTATTTTGCTCAAGGACACTTTGACATGCAGCTCTATTGATATATTGACCACTCTTTTTGGTCTTGTTTTGGTTTAGATTCAGAACAGAATGAAATTGAATGTTTTGAATAAAACAATATTGTTTCTAGAGCAGCAACTGTAATATTTGCAACGACAAAATCACGATATAAACTCAATAATAACTCACTGGAAAATATCTAAGTGCTATAAAGAGGCAAAAGGCCTTGCTTGAGCTTCTTGAAGACATTTCACCTCTCATCCAAGAGGTTTCTTCAGTCATCCCTTCAGAATTGAGGAACAACTGATACTGACTGATGTCTTTGTTCTCCATTATTTCTAAACTTCTCTCAGTATACTGTAAAGTAAACAATTTGTCATTAGCCTATTAGCATGCTGTGCTTTTGTAAATCAAAGCAGTGGTGGATGAGAGACTGCGAACAGAGCTGGTCAATATATTGCTTGCTACATCTTTAGGCTTGTCAAACAGGTGTATTGATAAAGTACTGCCTTTTTACTCGTGAGGGGTTTATTGCACTGACAATAATTATTGTTGTCGTCGTCACCTTAAGTAAACTTTGAGTTATCTTCACCTGGTTCCCGTTTCTGTCTCCGTTGCTGCCTCTCTGCTCTGCTGACTTCACTCCACTTGTATATGTAAAGGAGCTTGGCAGAGGAGAGGCTGTAACAACGTGGTAATACATTAATAAACAAGAACATTCAAAAGTCCTGATAAAAAAACATTAACATTGGAGCTTATCAATACTATAGTATTTAATAATTTAGCTGCAGGGCCCATTTAATACCAGGTCTCTGTATCCATCCCTTTTAACTACTAATTACTTAATTAGTTAATTAGTTACTCTTTATGTAGTGCCTCAGGTAAAATGACTAGCTACTTACTCATTAGTCCTTCTTTGGCTTCTGTTTATGACGAGTAGCTGTGAATTTTCAGTACAAACTCAGCAGCAACTTGTCATAAACATGAAGTAATGAGCGAGTGTTATGTATCACTTTGCTGGAAGAGGCACAAAAACAGGAACTAATGATTACGTTATTAGTAATTAATGAGCCATCAATAGTTTGTGCCACTCAGCTGCTGGTCCATAGTTGATCAGGAACGACTCATCAAGAAAGTGGTCAGTGGTCACAGATATTAATGAACAAATGATTACCTCATGATTTATTAATAAAGTATCTTAGTCTGATCTTTAGTGACTAGTCATTATGAGTTCTTGAGTCACAGTTAATCAGGAGTTACTCACTGGTGATTCATCCAGGCTCGTTCCAGTAACAACTCACAGTTGTGTGTACCATATTATAAAATGATTTAATTTCTTTTGTGCTCTACTACATATGGGTATGAATGTATATACATATACTGTATATTTTTTTTATATAGTTTCCATGTAACTCTGCAACTTCACTGTTGATCCTGTGTGTTCTTTTTATTCCGCCATGCCATTTTTATATCTTTATGTATTTTATCTTTATCTTTATCTGCAGACTTCACACATACAGGTTCAACTCCCAGATGTTTTTGGTGTGAGACAGCCATGCCATCCAAGTTTATACTCATGGTGTAGATAACGTCTAAAGGAAACACCATGTCACATCTGGTTTTATTGTAGATGGGGTTCATGTATGACGCAGGCAAAAACGCAACCTCAATTAGCTGCCTAATCAAGCTGTGATTTTACCAAAACTATTCAATGTTATCTGAGACCATTAAGCCAAGATCATGAGCAAAAATATTTGTTGTTGCGTTAATGAGACACTTCAGTCGTGATTTCAAGATAACAAGAGTGAAATATAAATTTGCAACCACAGCTGTATTCAACTTCTGTACGGTGCAGAGTTTCTCCTGATTCAGCGATCACGTTCAGGCTCTGTGGACAATTTCTGCTTGAATAAAGTGATTGATGCTAATTGTGCTTCAAGTTCTTATCAAGTGAGAGGAGATGTTGTAGCATTTTCAATAAAATCAATAGCAGTAATGAGCACGCTTTCTGGTTCTGTAAATATTTATGCTCCCTCATGTTTTAATGTCTCTGTCAAAGCCTCAATGTTAACTGAGAATATCTGTATCGCACTCGAGCACTTTGGCCTCCAAAACGTTTAAAATCAAACTTCAAAAAACAAAAGGATGTGCTGTAAAAGGCTGTAGCTTTAAATAATCAGATGATAACTGATTCTAATTCTCCATGAATGACAACATTTTGGGGATGTTTCATATCCACACTGTGCAGCAGTTGATTAATGTCTACAATTTTGCGTTTTTTTTGTGTAAATGTAAAAGGCTTTTAGCTTTAATACAAACCAATCTGTGCAATTCAGAATGTAATTGCCTGTAAAGCACAGTTTACACTCAATTTATAGTAATTTTGGTAATTGGTTAATACCGTAGGCTGAAAATGATTATAATGATGATTATGTCTTGCTGCTCTCGGTATGTTACTTATGAATAGAGAACATCATTCATAAATAGGGATCAATAAAGATGATCCTGTGAATGGCTGCAGGCAGAAAGTTGAAAGCTGAAATTTAAAAAGAAAAAAAGAACAGTAAAGTCTAGTAGATGCTGTAGTTTGTTAAGGGTCGATTATTAAACATCTTACCCTCATGTAAACTCTATAATTAAGAGAAAAATGTCTAAGCCGTTGACATTCTTTAACAAGGAATAGGCTGCTGTATTTTGTCGAGGCACCAGGGACCAGTAGATAAAGTCAAATGAAAGTGCCTTTTATTGTATCTTTATCTGTCCGAGTTGTTGACATTTAAACAGGTCATGCTCATTTAAATATTCACCCTGCTTGTGCATTGTTACGTTGGTTGCTGAAATGACAGTAAATGTAAATCTTCTCATTAAAGGTCAAACACAGTGTCGGTCTGGAAGCATTTCTCACAAAAACAAATTGCACTTTTCTCGGTGAGGCCTAGTGGGAGTCACAAATCACATAGTACATTAGTACAGTAACTTTTTCACCTTAAATACCAGCTTCAAAATCATGTTGATGGTACAGTGTCTTGTAATAGGGTGAATGGTGTCTCTGTCTCAGCAACTCCGCACTCCTATCACTTGTTTCTACACAGTGAGAGGGTAGGATCACAGCGTTACATACATGTTTACTTCAACATATACGTTTTTAACATATATAACATTGTGATGACATAATGAGTTTTGTTTGTAGTCAGCACCTACATTAAGTCTGACAAATAGTTACAGACCTGGGACTTGTATTTACGACAGTGGTGTTGCCCTCAGAAACTGTGGGGGGCGCCAAATCGCACAAAATGACAATTTCTACATAATGTTGCTTTAAGCCGTCCCTCAAACTGGGATTGTCCAATCATAATTTAACAATTCGGTGCAGCAGGTCGTCCTGTTCTGGATTTCTCCACAAAGCTGTGTTCACAGGCCTGTAGGAGAGAAAATTAATTCCTACATAATATTTATTTTTTAACCTTCTTCAGCATCAACAACACAAGAGCCAAAGTAGAGCCAAAACTCCATCTCTTCAGAGGCCGGGGGCATTTCATACTACTTTATTAAGTGGAGTCACAGGTTATGTGTTCCAACACATGCTGGAGCTGATCCTAGATGCAAGTATATCAGAGATAGTATAACGTTCACAAAACAAAACTGGTAAGTCTTGATCCCGAACGCCTTTTTTTTTCATTAAAACATACGATTGTAAAATACAAACTTTAAAGAATAAATTGAATGTCTGTCTCACCTACATACTGTCTCACTCAAGTATGTAGGCAAACAAAAAGTGTTGGAAGAAGTTTCCAGATCCTTTACTTGGGTAAAAGTAATAATAACACTGTGAAAATACTTCACAACAGGTAAATAGTTTTCTAGTAACTTTTATGATCAAAATGTAGTTAAAGTATCAAAGGTAAGTACTCATTGTGCAGAAAAATGATCCCTCTCAATGTATTTATTTATTTTTTGATTTGGAAACAAGCCAGCTGAAAACATCAAGAGGTCAGGTGGAGAGGGTGTTTTTAACCTCTTGGATGCCCCTATGGTAGATAAAACACAATAAAGTGCCCTTCCAGTGAACAAAACATGCTAAAGTGCATACAGCTGGTGTCCTTCTTTTTCTTTTTTTGCCCCTTGCCCCCGCCACTGCCCCAGAACATCATAAAAGAGAGCAATATCCAGCAACTCTATGCGGCACAGAATGTGAACAAAATGGCTGTTCCTTAACTCTTCCTGTGTAAAGAAACAGATTAGTTAACAGATTTACTTTGAACCACCCAAAACCTCATTAGTGTGAGCGTTTCCCTCCCATAATGACACCCACATCTGACAGTACGCAGGGAAAATATACCAAAATAGAAGTGTTACGGGCGTTGGGGGGGCAGAGAAGCTGCTCGAGCATGTGTGTGATGTTGAGAGGAGGCAGGCAGAGGAGTCATTCTGAGAGCTCCTTACAATCTCCCAGCCTATTCCCTTGACATTATACTCCCAAGATTCCCCAACGCTGTATGTGAGAGATGTTACCTCTTTGAAAGATCAACAGAATAGACCCTTGATGGCATTAATAAGGCCTCTGCAGCTGCACGGGAGACGCAACACTTTCTGTGCCGATGTTTGTGCCCCCACAGTGCCCCAGGTGGTCACTGTGTTACTGGGTGTAATGGAGGTGTTGCATGGGAACAACTGGTAAACAGGCACTAATGGATGAGTCTACAACCTTCCTGAACACACTCAGTGTAAAAAATACATGACAAGTGAGGAGAAATATGCTTTTCCACTAAGTAAGCTACAATAAAATAAGATACATTTCTTGTTTTCTTTCTGAGGATTTAAGGGTTGAGAGGTTTTATTAACAAAATATCTATCTAATGGTGTCATATATGCTCTATTGCCGGCCATAACGCTGAAATGGCTGATGTATGTCGTTAAAAATACACTACAAAGAATACCAATGATTGTGGCCTTCAATATATGAGCCATTTCTAAGTTAAATTTCCATCCCCTCAGGCTGCGAACGTCCAGCCACAGCTCCTCATTTTCGGAGGGAGAAAAATAACAATGCCTGCATGCTCTCCCCACAAAATAAAGTGCATCTGTAAGGGCTCCTCATTTCCATGCAGCTGTCTGGGTCTGGGAGAACCGATGATAGATCTGCAGACTTCCAAATGAGTTTCACGAGAGCAACCTTCATTTTGCAATAAAATCTAATGTACAGATGTAGAGGATAACAGCTCATAAAATGGTCCGCGTGCTGTCAGAGCAGTCTAACATGGTTGACGCATTACAAACTCCCTCCATCTCCTGATTCCTGTCTGTCTATGATGAAATATGAGCAGCTTCACATTGCTCCAAGTCACATAATAAAGAGTGACTGAATCTGATTCCAACTTGTGTATTATATCGGACAGGTACGGAGCAACAGAAGCGACTGTTTGAGCAGTTTTTATTCTGACAGTGAAGCTCCTTAATGAATCCTCACTCGCCTTTAAATATGGAGTGCAAGAAGGAGCCACTGTGCTGCAACAAAGACACGCAGCGTTGTTATAAACGCACAAACACGGCAGCAGTGCCATTGAACTGCCGTCCCCTGCAGGACTGCGCTGTCTGCTACAGATGGCTCCAATGTCTGTTCAAACTGAAGCGGGCTGGCTACACCCCTGCTATAATGGGCCTTATCTGACAGAGGGATTAGTGTTCAGCAGAGCAAAAACACCATTTAGCCATGGTCAGCTGGGAGGGCGCTAGAAACCCCTGTGTGATACATTGGCTTTGTGATCTCTCAGCAAATGAAAGGAAACAGGGGAGCTCTGACATTGCCTCATTACTGCAGCATGCATTTATTGGAATTAAAGGAGAATAGGATGAACATAAGTAACCAGCATGGATAAGAAACTGTGAGAAGATGAGAGCAGTGGAGTTCACCGGGAGAGGTTAACTATGCGTGTCTTACTTGCATAGAGATTAGAATTAGTAGGCCACAAAAATCTCATAAACCTCTGTTGTTTATAGTGTTTTTAAGACCATCATCTGACAGCAAGTGTAATATTAAAGGGAGTTATCATTTAACAGCGAGTAGCAACGTCTAAAAACAATGCATTTCTTCTACGCTCTTGTGTTTTTGTGGATGGGGCTTGGACATGGATCAGTGGCTTATCTTTTGTTCCACTTCAAAGGATCATCTGCCATTAACCATCATCTTGGGGTAATTTTCTGGGATATTTGAAAATGCCACAGTAAGACTTTAAGTGTTTAAACTATCCTTTCTTGTTTCATCAAGCTCTCCCACCTGCTGTGTGGAGAGAAAAATAAAAGCCTGGAGTTTACCTCGTCCTACTGAGTGTTGGGAATGATTTTCTCCCCCGAACATTCACTCTTACATTAATTAGAAAATGAAAGAGGATAAAAAAATACAACATTAATCACATAAAAATCATATCCGCTCACACATTTCGCACATTGTTATGCACTGGTGCAGGAGTTCCCAACCACCGGGCTGTGGATCGGTACCGGGTCTTTGGGTCACTGTAAATAATAATTAAAAATGCTTTTAAAGAGAAGCCCACTCATCTTATCACTGTTTCTATGGCAACAATTAACTTCAAACCATCAGGCATCTGAACTTAAGACAAAGGCAGAGCAGGATCCCATGCGTTCAAAAGAGCATGTGTCACAAACACTGGGCTGTACCCCGCAGCTCTGCTGGTTTGGAACTGACAACTTTGTAAAGCAGCTGTGGTTTCTTTGACCTCGCTGATGGCCTGCTCTTTCTCGAGACTGAGCGGCAGTGATTCATCTTCACATGTTGCCCTTTGCTTCTACTGTAGGAGAGGATCTGCACAGTCTAGCAAGCTGTGAAGATACAAAAGCACGTTATTTTCAAAAGGGAAACAACTTACAGAGCAGCAGTAACTAGAAAACACTCTGGTTTTGCTTTGAGGTTCCTATATACATATTATAAGAGAAAATACATCCCTTGTGTAGTAATACATACAGTATGCATTATAGGAACACGCATTTAAATCCACTTTGAAGTTTATGCTTATGCATTAGAAGTAAACTAGAAATCTCACCATATGTTTTGTTGTAATTGATTTTCCTTTTCTATCCGAATAGAAACCTGGCTTAGTTGAGCTGAATTGTGTCAGTAAATCAATGCATGGTGATTATCTTTGCCTCATCATTCCCCTTTTGCCAAGATAACTGTTTTTCCCCTGCACAGCATGTCTCTTTGCAGCAAGAAACAATGGTAATAGCCAGAATGTAGAGTTCTAAAAAGCTATGATCAGATATCATCTCGGTCTTCACTGTTCTTTCATTCAAAATGAATCAAAACTATGACAAGACGCTCCTCATCATGACATCTTTTCTTTGTTTTTTTTCCTAGCGATATAAATGGTTTGAAGACACACTGCACTGCTTGTATGTATCATTATTCCTGAGGAGTGTGTTGGTCAAAGAAGGGAAGTTAATCACTTTGTACAGAGTGATATACTGCACAGTGTTTTTGTTCTAGCACCTGCAATTGATCAGCCCAGTCTATACAAATGCAATGAGCTTAAGCCCAGGAAAATCAAATGTAATGCTGTATGTATAAGATTTCCTGGCTACAAAAACGCATACCAAAAAAAAAAATCAAAAAAATGATTTTGTAATATTTTTCATTTCATTTTCCCTTATGTTCCTCATTCCTACCATTCTATCTTCCTCACATTCATGTAGTTTGTATCTGAGTCAGATGAGGTTTACGGCTTTTATTGCTTTGATGCAATGAGCGGCAACTCTAGCAGGTTACCATTGATTTTGCAGGCTTGATGAATCAATCATCTGCCTCCACCTGCAGGTACATAAAGTGCATCGGGTGGCTGTGGCTTGGTCGTATGTGTGTGTGTGAATGGATGAAGAGGAGGCAAATTGTAAAGTGTTTTGTCCGTTAAAGGTAGAAAAGCATTACACATACAAGTGCGGTCCATTTACATCCATTTTACACAGAGCGAAAATAAGGAGTCCTCTATGGCTTCATCTCCTGCTGAATTCCTACTTCACTGATCTCATTTGAGTCTCTGCAGAGTTATCCATTATCTTCTTCTATCTATAGAAGCTTAACACACAATGCAAATTGTGTTCCTTAGGCAGCAGCTGCCATTACAGACAAATCAAAGCTAGAATTACCATATCTTACATTTAGCAAACTGAAGACGTGGGTTGCGGTATATGCTGTCGGAAGATACACTGTACCTCCTATAGTGTCACATATATTGTACCATACTACCCATTTTCTCCCCTGAGTTAGATCAACAAGTTCTTGTTGTGGCTCTGTTTGAAGTGAAAAAAACACAGACACAGAGTAATTGTTCCAAGGAACATATCAAATCAAAATGAAAATGAATACTGTCTTTAAGTTCATGAAATTTAAAAAAGACCAGAGGAAAAACATCTCCCTAAAATTCTGTTTTCCCGGTAGCAGATAATACAATAACGCTTGCCGCGGAGGCTCGTCTGGACTGCAACCACTTACTGTTGGAAGTGGTTGGTACAAACAATCACAGGAATCGTGACCCTTGTTGTTGCCCCCCTTGTCTGACAAAATTTCCCAAAGGTGTTTGACTCTCACAGCATGGAGTCCTCCACTCTCCTGCTCCTGTTGGTCCAACTGGGCCCAAACATCCATGTGAAACAGCAGCCCTGTTGTTCAAACAGTGGAAATGATTGAATGAAATCAGCAGGGACAGAGAGATCTTTAATTACACGTGCGTTTTTAAAAAATGTTGGTGTGTTTTGTGAAATTGTGCTGTGTTTGGTGAAATGTTTGCAGACGAAAACCTGAAACACTAGTCTAACATATTTGCTATTAATACTTCATATAGGTTGGAAAATATTCACTTTAGCGTTGGTTTTTCATACACAAAGTACTGTAAAGCTGCAAAACCAGAATCACTTCAGCCAGCATATAAGATGTCGAGCTTGATTGTAATCAGCCCAAGCTAACATTACACACTTTCCTCAGGTACTAGTGTCGTGAGAACAACATGTCCCCGTTTCAATAATTCAACCCTTACATTTGTGCAGAGGATATGACACGGCGCAGCAGATGCTGCAGGCGCAGCACTTTACCTCTTAGAAGCAGAGGAGGAAGAGACCACACCCAGACTGAAGCCCATATGGTTGAGGAACGCTGTTCGATTAGAGCTCGTCACTTTAATCAATCACACCAGCCGACGACAAATGTCACCTCCATTAAAAAGAAACCCCCTTCCCAGGTGTTTGCAAGGCCAGAAATCCAGGTTTGCTCAGACTAAGACAGATTATTCAAAGCAGGATAATGTATCACAGACACACACGAGCATACATTGAAGTTAACGTCCCTTATTTGCAGTGCTATATATGGATATTTTACAAGCAGAACTAGAAATCAAACTGATAAAAAGAATAGACAAGAGTGACTCAAGTGAAATTAAAGAAAGCCCTGAAGCTGCAGCAAGGCAATTTCTTCTAGATTGTCTACAAACCAACTCCAGTCCATATAGAATATGTTAAGGGAGCCTGCAATCTTATTTATCCGTATTGCTTATTTTGAGTGGGAGGCATTGAAATGCAGGAAACTGTCACATGGATATGGACTTGCCAGGAATCTTGGAGGCAGTGTTGTCTGCATAGCTGTTTGGATAAAAGCATGAATCTTACTTGCTTCTGCTGTTTCTGCAGAGTGTCTGCTGTGTCTTGCACTTACTTTAGCTCCCATTCACTCATCTGTAGAAAGAGATGATGATCAATAGTGTCATGCTTCGAAGTATAATAGTCACATCATCATGGAAGTTGTTTCTTGGTCCATGAGAAGCATGAAGATAAAAGAACAATTTTTAAAACCTAAAAGATGTTTTTTTACTCTTTATAATGAAAATAAAGGTCCAGTGTGTAGTTTTTCTTGTAGAGATTCAGGTGATTTATACAACAAAAATAATTAAATGAAAGTGCGTTATTTCTGCCATAGGAAATAGGTGTTTCAGAAACAAAGAATAGAGAACAAAAATGTATGAAATTTGAAGAAGCTACTGGCTGCATCTGCATGCGCCACCATTGCCATTTTGAGTTACTGTTGACATTCAGTGTTTCTCACTTGAACATGTGTCTGGTGCAAGTCATCCATCATAAAATATTTGTAAATAGTTTTTAAAACTTTTAATTGTGCGTTCTTCACATTCATGTTTGCTTTCTAGCAGACTACTTTTTCACTGCGCCTCTGAAATGTAAATAAATAGGAAACCTTGTGACATGTCATGGCACCATACTGTCCCTAGTGGTCAAATATTGCAGGTACCTTTTATTCAATAGGTTGAATATCTGTCTGAGGTCAAATGAAGAGATAAATGGAAGAAACTCAAAAAATATAATAAGATGAGTGGTAACAAAATATGATGTGCGTGATTTCCATTCCCTTGTGTTGTGACAAAGTATAAACCCTGAGACGACACCATGTGGAACCAATATCTCCATCATGACCATCATGGGACACGGGCAAAGTGAAACTACTGCCAACTCAGAATGATGCCAAAATGCTGATTCTTGTCTTAACAACTGACCTGTCTTTAAGAATTGATTTTACAGGTGCTATGTTATCAAAGTTCACTCCAATAAACTAGGGGACAGCATATCACCAGAGAAACTGCTAGGTGCTGCTCAGTTTATTTTTTGCTGTTGCTTCCTTTGGCTGTAGCTGCAAGCCATTGTTAGCTGGTTAGCTCAGTTAGTTGGACCTTGGACCTCCTTCAAAGTAAGGAGGTGATTTACAAAAGCTCCGGACTAAATCAGTACTATGACTCCAGGGACAAGAAGACATGACAGGTAGGGACAAGAGAGGTGTGCAGTTCATCATCATCATCATCAGCCGGCAGAAGGGCGAGTAGAGCTGGAATAGTTTCACATCTTACTGATTTACATGAATTGAGGATTTATTTTGACCAAACCAGAGTTGATTCTGGAAAGACAAGACATTTCTTTTCTGTCAAGTTTGAATGACTTTTGTTTTATGATGAGTTAACAAGCTGATTAAGTTTGTCTTAGTTCAGTAAAAGACAGAAACTTGAATTCAGAAAGGTGTACAGTTGCATTTCCAGTTTAACGATAAAACAAGATATAAGAGTATTTTGTTTCTTGTACTGTACAAGAGAAGAATTCACTCACAGAAAGGAATACTGTAGATGTATGTACTGTACCACACATTGTAACAGATGCTACTGTCAAGCGCGATGAACCACAGCAAGCTGTGAAGAGGGTCTAGCACCTTGTCAGGGTGCTATTCACACTTGCAGGCGAACAATATGTGAGAAATAATGTCATAGGTTTCATGGACATCGAGCCACCAATGAAAATAAACCAAGCTGACACCGATCTTTTCAAATAAAAAGAAAACTGACAAGACAAGAACTGATATTGAACTGTCATGATCCAATCACTGCCTCCGTCAAAATGCAGTTAGACTCATCTCGAAGTTCTCATTATTTGAAGTGTCTAGACTCAGTGATTTTGAGCAAACAAACAGTTCATTGGATCGAGCTTGATGTATTGGTAATTCTCCTTTCATTTACAAGGCAATTAGAAGTCTGCACAAGTAATCATCACTCCATTTGCAGAGCAAGGCATGCTTGAGCAAATTATTGATAAACTGTATTGCAGGAAAATGAAATTCTAGGCAGGCGAGACTTTTAAGGGGGAGTTTTCCCTTGAGGATGGTCTACATGTAATGTCCTTGGCAGTCAAATGTGTGTTAGCGACTCACACAGAAGCTGCATGGCGTGTTCGATGCTAATCTCTCGAGTCTGATTGCTGTTCTTTCTTGTAGAGGCTTATTTAAATTCCATCAAAAAAGTATATAGCTTAATACAATAAATATTTGTCCTCCCGTCAGGAGAATGTACCCTCCTAGGGGAAACACAACCATAAATCACAACAAAGAGGCCACAGCTGTGTACTGTACTGTTAGTACTGTACTGTAAGCAGATGTTTGCGAAAACCCAGAGGCTGATGGCCCAAGTCTCAAACTCTGCACTTCATTAATTTCATTAGTTCGGTCCACTCCTCTGAGGGTGAACTAGATTGCACTGCATTGATTATCATTAATGAATATTGATTGGGATTAATCTAGCGGAACAAAGCTAACTTGTGAGAGCTTACAGTAGGCGATGTCGTGTGAAAAGATTCCTGAAATACCTGCATTGACTCATTTCCATAATGATCATTGTTCAGATTCCATGAGTGCAGTGAACACCTGGGAAAAGAGTTTGTCTGTAATTACTAAAAGAAGTTGGAGAAGATCGTTTTTCAGTTGGGATACCAATTGAATAACAGCTCACCTTTTGCTCTCCTATAGGTCACACTGCTTCCTGCGTTGACACTGCAGATTCATCCAATATTGAAGTAATTCCTGGGGATATTGGGCTGAAGGAGGTGAAGCTCGACTGACCATCTTATACTTGTGGCGACTGGGGCTCAAGAGGTAGAGTAGGTCGTCCACTGGTCAGGAGGTCGGTGGTTTGCTCCGGCTGCATGTCAATGTGTCCTTGGGCAAAATACTGAACCCGAAATTCCTCCCGTATGTGATTGTATGTGTGAATAGCTTAGAGCAACATAGAAAGCATAGAAATATTGTTGGACGCTGTATTACTCCTGATGGGCACCTTGCACGGCAGCAAAGTCCTTTTAAGCAAGTTTTGGTAGTCGGCAGCCATCTCGGCAACTCCGCCAGGCAGTTACAGTATTTATGGCTAACAAAGACCAGGCCCCTTATCCAAATAAATAAGGAGAGTCGAACCTCACTTTCAAAGTTTGGTGACTTGCCCCAAAATAAGTTTTAAAACACTTTTTTTCTCACAGGTTATACTTCTACTACACATGTGCACGGTTTCAGGACACCAACTTCTTAAACGGCTCAATCCAGTGTGACGCGACGTCTTCAGCACATCCCACCAGAAAATTTGAACAAATGCTGAGTTTAATGTTGAATGTTTGAATAACCTCACCTTTCTTGGTAATCATGTGCATCAGCATGCTCCTCTTCCATGCCCATTAGAAATCCGTCTGCAGTCGCATCCAAATGGTTGAAATCGTCGTGAAACAACTGTATGCTCACGTCAGTGCAACAATACGATTGGCTGATATGTTTCCTAGTTTGGCTGTGATAAAGCAGTAAACTCGCTTTTGGGGTAAAGCAGCGGTTTGTCTCCTCTCAGAAAACATCTCTGATAGCAGCCTCTGCCATCCGTGTGTGAATCTGTGCGTGAATAGGTGAATGTGTCATGTGTTGTAGAGCGATTTGAGACCAGAAAATTGCTACATAAAATGCATCCATTCACTTCTGTTGTATATTTTCAGTCCTATGTTACTCTGCTCTATCTCTTCCTTTCATTCTTTTGTTAATTCAGTTATTGATATTTTATAGTTTGTAAAGAATCCTGTAAGATTGTTTTGAAAATGCTGCTACAATGACGATTCCTGTTCCTATTGAACATTTAATTCTGCAGGGTGTTGTAGAAAAGTATGAAGAGAGACAACAACAATACAAAAAGTAATAAAAAGTAAAATGCTGTAGGTGTGTAATTTTTCCTGCGTACAAGAATGCCAGAGAATTAAGTGGATCCGTTTAGGGACCTCATTCTTACCCTAAACTTGTTTTCAGCTGCAAAAACTATCCCTAAAGCAACGGTTACTGCACCCAAAACAATGTGTGTATCCATCCCACTGAGCTCTGTCTGCAGTTATCAATTCAAATACATCCCATTTTTTACCCACAGAGCCAGCATGGCAGAATTAAAAGTTGAGTCAGGGGAAGCAGTGGTGTATGGCCAGCCATTACTTATGCACCGGTAATTTGATTATACTGACTCTGGGCAGCATGTTGTGCCACGCTCCCGGGGCTGGGAAATATCAAATTAATAATTGCAATTGACAGGCAGTCCATATGTCAGTGTGTCGCGTTAGGTGGTTGGGCTGATGGTGTCTTGCCTCACTCTCCCTCCCCTCACTCAGACATCTGTGCCGCCAAGAACAAGCAGGGCTGGCACTAGAAAACACTGGCAACCATGTGTTTATTTCTCCTATATATCCATGGGGAATGAAGTATACACATTGACATACAGCTCCTTGACTCTTTTGTCACTTTTTTTTTTCCTGGATTAGCTTCTCCTGAGAAGTAGCTGGCATTTAAATACAGAAAACTGGCATTCAGCTGGAAGACACATGCCAGGAATACAATAGCAAAGTCAGGTAATCAAATAATAATGCAATACTTGGAATAAACTCCAACTATTACTAGTATCATTGAGGCAGCTAAGTGTTGGGTAATTACAAGCACACCAGCAAAAGCGTCAGCTACAAAATAAGCTATACATTTTAGCTTGTCCGGCTAACAAGCTAAGCTTACCTAAAGTGGTGACTAAGTGGTTCTCCCAAGCAAATTTGAATTAGTTAACTAAATTGGTTTGTTATAGGTTAAAGGATTTATGATAAAAAGCTTCTTTCTAAACAAGTACATGCGCTGTGTAGCATGCCAACTGTGGGGAAGACAGTAGGTCCTGAATGCTGTCAGTGTCGGCTAATGTTAGCAGCTCTGTTCTGCTCTTTGTTTGAGAGAAAGCAGTGACCCTAGCCAAAATTTGTTTGAGACAGCACTGAGTTTGCCAAGCACATCTGGTAGTACTCATCCTAAAAAAACCTTTTTACTTTTCACGTTTAAAGTAAATCCAATCCAATTGTACTGATGTGGACGCAAACTTCTGTCGGGGACATACAGCTTTAGCTTCAGTCTTTTTTGGCTTATGTAGCTATCAAATAGCCTACATATTTAAGGCTCCTTTTAAAGAGCTTCGAATATTAAAAAGTGAGCCATAGACAGTGTTTTCAGCCAAGTCAAGGAGCAAATGTAAATGTAGCTTAATAACCTAGCCACGGCTGATAAAATCTGCTAGAAACAGTTGTTATTTCACAAGACGAAATCTCTGGTTGACGTCTAAAAATAAAAAATAAAAACCTGTAGATCAGCCAACATCATTACTATTAACTGCCATACCAAAGAAAAATACAGTTGACAGATGTAACACGGTAACTAAGGAAGTGCTGGAAATGGTCAATTATCCCATTAAACAAATTTTTAAAAAAAATTTCCCGTGTGGTTAAAGAAGAGAACTAGTTTGTCATGCAAAGTGAAGTAAGATTAATGTCATTTAGACTATACCTCCTAAAAGGGAGCACCATAGTGCTGGTTCATAAGAGTCCTAAAAGACTTTGTAATATTGGTGCTGAGTGGGATTGTTAGGCTGCTAATAGAAAATATCTAAAAAAAGAAATCTGATCTGATGTAAGACTTTGTGTACAACCTACTCAGGAGGCCTGCAGAAGACAGCGCACACACCACAGGGAAAGGAAGTAGTGGGAAAAAGAAAATGCCAAGAGGTGCCCTCTAACATACCGCTTGCGCCAACTGTGGCTTTGTTCACTTGATTTGGTGTAGGCAACACAGATTACTCATGATGCCTCAACCAAGGCTGGAAAAGTTTAGATAAGCCTCCTGTTTTTAGGCTCCCAAACTCAAGAGAGACTTAACAAGTTTTATGTTAAATCAGAAACATAATGGAAGGTAACAGCAAAAATAAAACAACGATCACTTTGAAATTAAGGACTAATAATGTGTTGTGGGAATTTACTCTTTTGAGTAAGGTAACCATGTCATTCCGTGTAATTACAAAGTGGAAAATTATAGAAAGAATTTTGGAACAAAGGTTCATTGGCAAAAACAGATTTCTCCATATTGATTTATTTTTCTAAATCATGTTTCTTTTATCTGCACTCCAGGGAGTAGCCTATCAATCATACTGGTGTTGTTTGTTTCAATAGGATATTTAAAAACTTTCCAAAATCATGTTTCTTTTTATTTATTTTTTTTATTTATTATGCACTCAACGGAATGTCGATCAAGCTAATGCTGGGTTATTCATTGTAAGAATAGAATTCATCAGTTTTTGCCAACAAGCTCTTGTAGTATTATAACACATTTTAACAGTCAACAGTGAGACCAAACTGCAGGATGAATTCTCTCTGATGGCTCTCAGATCTGTCTGATGTCCATTTCAGGATGTGTCAGAGGTTATATCTGCACTGATATATAGATTTATATTAAGAATTCTTAATGGTACTTTATGGTAGCAAGTTCAACAATCAATTTTTCTTAAAGAAGTTGAGCCAGACACAGATTTCCTCATTTACAAACAGAACCAATTGGTGTCTACTTCTTTAAATCAGCTCCAAATAGACTGCACATATTGATGAAAATGAACTCTGGTCTCCCTCAGCATGCTACAGTATTATACTTAAACTCTAGTCAGGACTTTTAGTGCTATAATAAAACACATTAATTACATGACAGGATGTGGAATATTATTCTCTTGTGACACAGATCAGTTAGTAATGCCCTGAGCTTTCTCAAAGTCTGTGCACACTGCAAATTATTTTAAAACATGACTTGAAGCAAACACTTTATGTGGAATGAGTAGATGTGTCAAATTAAGAGATTTCAGTAAGGTTAGTGTGTGGCAATGACATGTACCCACAAAGTGTCTGACAATCATCCCACTCGAGCTGTTTTGTCATAAATATTCATATTTATGTAAATGTAGTTCTGCACAGTAATAGGAAATGGTACAGAGTGCTTGGTACTATTGAGGCCACAAGAATACAGCCTCAGTAAACTTAATTTATTGGGGCTAGACTCAGTAGTAAAGTTTTTCAAGTATAAAACCTGTTTAATGTCTAGGGCAAAGATTGGATCATTATTATCTTTACTGAGTTTAACAAGGTATTAGCTGTATTTGTCCAGGATAAACTCTGATAGGTGGATGGGCTTGTGGCCAAAACTGTAAAGCTCCTGCTCGTAAATACTGTGTTGTGATGAAATAAGAAATATCTTTTATATTTGATATTCTTTTCTGTGTCCGACCAGAGTTGCCTGCTAGAGGTGGCAAAGAGAGAGGAGACATATAGCACAGATTGGGCTTTGTCCTATAAGGTAGCAGTAAGAGAAATAGTGTTGTGAACAGTGAAACACAATTGAACTACTAAGTCCTTTGGCCAGAAGAGAAAAACATTAAGGAAATTGGAAAATTATAAACAATGTTTAGCTTTGCTAAGGGAATTTCTTAAAACCAACAGTTACTGTGGTCTGGTCTGATTTGGCAACAGTGAAAGTGAATTGCGCATTTTATTCATTCATTAAAATTTGGACTGAGGCAGGATCAGTGAATTATTTTACTTTCATTACACTCTTTTAAAAGATATCATAATATGATACAAGACACTCGTATTGTTGTGACATCCTGAATGGATAATAATGTAAATCTGTTGTTAATTAGATTGTGTTATTTTGTTATGTTGTTTATTTAATTTTATGTCACATTATGTTACATTATGTTATTTCATGTTATGTTATGTTATTTATTGCTATGTTATTTTGTGTTACTGTATGTTGTGTTATGTTACATTGTGTTATTTAATGGTATGTTACCTAACGTTACGTGATGGTACATTATGTAATGCTACATTTTTATTTCATGTTATGTTATTTCGTGTTACTTACTGTGTGTTATGTTATGTTATGTTGTGTTATGCAATGTTACATTATGTTATTTCATGTAATCTTATTTTGTGTTACTGTGTGTTATGTTATCTTATGTTATATTATGATATCCAATGTTACTGTATCTTGTCTTATGTTACGTTATGTTAAATTATGTTAATTCATGTTATGGTATGTTATTTATTGTCAGTGTATGTTATGTAATGTTACATTATGTAATGCTATATTGTGTTATTTCATGTTACGTTATTTTGTGTTACTCTGTGTTATGTAATGTTACTGTGTGCTATGTTATGTTATGTTACTGTGTGCTATGTTATGTTATGTTATGTAATGTTACATTATGTAATGTAACATTACATAACATAACATAACATTACATAACACACAGTGACACAAAATAACATTACATGAAATAACATAACATAGCACACAGTAACATTACATAACATAACAAAACATAGCACACAGTAACATTACATAACAACATAACACACAGTAACACAAAATAACATTACATGAAATAACAATGTAGCATTACATAATGTAACATTACATAATATAACATAACATTACATAACATAACATTACATAACACACAGTGACACAAAATAACATTACATGAAATAACATAATGTAACATTACATAACATAACATAACATAGCACACAGTAACATTACATAACATAACAAAACATAACACACAGTGACACAAAATAACATTACATGAAATAACATAATGTAGCATTACATAATGTAACATTACATAACATAACACACAGTAACATTACATAACATAACAAAACATAACACACAGTAACATTACATAACATTACATGAAATAACATAATGTAGCATTACATAATGTAACATTATATAACATAAGATAACATTACATAACACAGTGACACAAAATAACATTACATGAAATAACAATGTAGCATTACATAATGTAACATTACATAACATAACATTACATAACACACAGTGACACAAAATAACATTACATGAAATAACATAATGTAGCATTACATAATGTAACATTACATAACATAACATTACATAACACACAGTGACACAAAATAACATTACATGAAATAACATAATGTAACATTACATAACATAACATAGCACACAGTAACATTACATAACATAACAAAACATAACACACAGTGACACAAAATAACATTACATGAAATAACATAATGTAGCATTACATAATGTAACATTACATAACATAACACACAGTAACATTACATAGCATTACATGAAATAACATAATGTAGCATTACATAATGTAACATTACATAACATAAGATAACATTACATAACATAACATTACATGAAATAACATTACATGAAATAACATAATGTAGCATTATGTAATGCTACATTATGTTATTTCATGTAATGTTATTTTGTGTCACTGTGTTATGTAATGTTATGTTATGTAATGTTACATTATGTAATGCTACATTGTTATTTCATGTAATGTTATTTTGTGTTACTGTGTGTTATGTTATGTTATGTAATGTTACTGTGTGCTATGTTTTGTTATGTTATGTAATGTTACTGTGTGCTATGTTATGTTATTTCATGTAATGTTATTTTGTGTCACTGTGTGTTATGTTTTGTTATGTTATGTAATGTTACTGTGTGCTATGTTATGTTATGTTACATTATGTAATGCTACATTATGTTATTTCATGTAATGTTATTTTTTGTCACTGTGTGTTATGTAACGTTATGTAATGTTATGTTATGTATTGTTACATTATGTAATGCTACATTATGTTATTTCATGTAATGTTATTTTGTGTCACTGTGTTATGTAATGTTATGTTATGTAATGTTACATTATGTAATGCTACATTGTTATTTCATGTAATGTTATTTTGTGTTACTGTGTTATGTTTTGTTATGTTATGTAATGTTACTGTGTGCTATGCTATGTTATGTTACATTATGTAATGCTACATTATGTTATTTCATGTAATGTTATGTTGTGTCACTGTGTGTTATGTAATGTTATGTAATGTTACATTATGTAATGCTACATTGTTTTTTCATGTAATGTTATTTTGTGTTACTGTGTTATGTTTTGTTATGTTATGTAATGTTACTGTGTGCTATGCTATGTTATGTTACATTATGTAATGCTACATTATGTTATTTCATGTTGTGTTGTGTCACTGTGTGTTATGTAATGTTATGTAATGTTACATTATGTAATGCTGCATTATGTTATTTCATGTAATGTTATGTTATGTAATGTTATGTTATGTAATGTTATCTTACGTTATGTAATGTTACATTATGTAATGCTACATTATGTTATTTCATGTAATGTTATGTAATGTTACTGTCTGCTATGTTATGTTATGTTACATTATGTAATGCTACATTATGTTATTTCATGTAATGTTATGTTGTGTCACTGTGTGTTATGTAATGTTATGTAATGTTACATTATGTAATGCTACATTGTTATTTCATGTAATGTTATTTTGTGTTACTGTGTTATGTTTTGTTATGTTATGTAGTGTTACTGTGTGCTATGCTATGTTATGTTACATTATGTAATGCTACATTATGTTATTTCATGTTGTGTTGTGTCACTGTGTGTTATGTAATGTTATGTAATGTTACATTATGTAATGCTGCATTATGTTATTTCATGTAATGTTGTGTTATGTAATGTTATGTTATGTAATGTTATCTTACGTTATGTAATGTTACATTATGTAATGCTACATTATGTTATTTCATGTAATGTTATGTAATGTTACTGTGTGCTATGTTATGTTATGTTACATTATGTAATGCTACATTATGTTATTTCATGTAATGTTATTTTGTCACTGTGTGTTATGTAACGTTATGTAATGTTATGTTATGTAATGTTATGTTATGTAATGTTATGTTATGTAATGTTATGTTATGTAATGTTACATTATGTAATGCTACATTATGTTATTTCATGTAATGTTATTTTGTGTTACTGTGTTATGTTTTGTTATGTTATGTAATGTTACTGTGTGCTATGCTATGTTATGTTACATTATGTAATGCTACATTATGTTATTTCATGTAATGTTATGTTGTGTCACTGTGTGTTATGTAATGTTATGTAATGTTACATTATGTAATGCTGCATTATGTTATTTCATAATCGTCTATACAACGTCCATAAAAGACGTATAAAAAACTTTCATTCTGGCTCCCCAGAGGACGTCTTTTAGACGTCTTGGATGTCCATAAATGATGTCTAAAAGACGTGATCTAGACCACTTTTTGCTCACTGGGATGTAATGCTACATTATGTTATTTCATGTAATGTTATTTTGTGTCACTGTGTGTTATGTAATGTTATGTTATGTTATGTAATGCTACATTATGTTATTTCATGTAATGTTATGTTATGTTATGTAATCTTATCTTATGTTATGTAATGTTACTGTGTGTTATGTTATGTAATGTTACATAATGTAATGCTACATTATGTTATTTCATGTAATGTTATTTTGTGTTATCGTGTGTTATGTAACGTTATCTTATGTAATGTTACATTATGATATTTAATGGTACTGTATCTTGTCTTATGTTACCTTATGTTAAATTATGTTTATTCATGTTATGTTATGTTACGTAATGTTTTGTGATGGTACATTATGTTATTTCATGTATTGTTATTTTGTGTTACTCTGTGTTATCCTATGTTATGTTATGTTATGTCATGTCTTGTAATGTTACATTATGAAATTTTACATAATGTTATTTCATGTAATTTTATTTTGTGTTACAGTGTGATGTGTGATGTTACATTTATGTGTTTGCACACCCTGTGCTGTGTGAAGCATTTGCTTGCAGCTCTTTTCTGATACAGCAGAAATTGGACAGAGGACACCTAAATGAGTGTGATTGCAACACTGCATAATTTAAGACTTCCCTCAATATTGTTTTGACATGTTGCTGTGATCACTCCCATCCTGACAGCCACAACACAGGCATGTTAATTATTCACGGCTCTAAACACTGCTCAGATCAATAATTAACTAGAGAAACTGAGAAAAATCACTAAAAGCATGGTGGATTGAAGCACTATATAATGCATTGACAGAAGCCTTTTATGTGAAATAAGCTGGGGATAGACTTTTGATCTCTGATTTGATACGCACGTCTCATTTGATTGAGACAAAAAAAAGCAGAATTTGAGCCAGGTGGTTGTGTGATTCTGTGCTTGTAGCATTCTGCATGTGGGTGAAGGCAGAGTACGAAGTAATGCTTTATAGCATGAGAATGTGCCTGCCAGCTGCTGACTCATGGGCGTCTTGTAAATGCATATACTTCTTCTGAATGTGCATGACACATATTTAATAGATAAAGCAAGTGAAACAACTAATTCAGTTTTTATTGGTGCACAACAGCTGCTATGAGGAGCAATAAAACTAATATTCCAATATTCGACTTGTTGATTTTGCAAAGGCTTTGCAGCTGTGAAGTTATGTCAGTCTGATTTGTTTGTGCAAATAGAAGGTTGATGACTGTAGAAATTATTCACCAACAGCGTTGCATAAACAGAATCTCGACATCAAGAGGTTGGAAAGTTTGCTTTCATGGTGTTTGATTGCTCACTGGGAGAAGATAAACACAGGTAACTGTTTTTAGACACGGTGCACCTACTCAGTAAAATCAACTAACAACTCAAAAGGCTTGTTATTATCAAACTTTCAAGTATTTTTTCCGAAACACAAGCTGTATAATCTTTCATCATGTCGGGTGAATGTTGCTTGGTTTGCTTGAAGTTGCATCGGCTCTTTTGGTTTATTTAATCAGACCCACCTAACCATAAAGTGCTGGATTCTGATGCTAGGATTGAACCTACAATGCATGTGTGTATCTTGTATATTTGTCAACAGATATTAACTCTGTATTTTACGGTATTAAGGCAAAGACACAACAAATTGGGAGCACTGTACCCTGTGCCCGAAGCCACCCACCCAAAAAATGTGCGTTGAGTCATGCTGAATTGTAGATTGCCATCCAACTGAATACTGAAGTCTGAAATGGTGGAAGGGAGGTTGGTATGAAAAGATGTCACACTATAAGTTGAACTTAAAATAAAGCTTGTCAGCACAGTTACCCTGCCTGCTCTCTTTGCTCTCAATACTCTGCCAGAATGACGAAGGGAAAAGTAAACATGTCATCCCTCTTGACTGATGCAGATCCCCTCTGGAGCTAACACTAACAAATATGTCACCTTGCTTATACCTACAAAAACGACTGACTTCATCATTGTAATGTTGAAAATAGCAGAATGTAGTGGGGAGATGTATCAAGCTCCCAATGTATCTTAAAATGGCATCTGAGATGTCAGGGATAACACCTCAGACAGATGAAGACAGTCATTATTTTAGAGTTACATTACACAGTTGTTTCCTTCCTTCTTCTCACAAAAGGAGCACCTTGTTTTGAGCATCACCGTTTGGTAATTTAACTTCCAGGATGATATGAGCCCAGTCACCAGAATAAAATGCTGGCATTGTCTGTTTCTGCAAACCATAGTCATGTTAAGTTTGTATGTTTCCCACCATATCAACATTTCAGTATATTATGTTCAGATTACATATGAGCTGATTTCCAATCAGGAGGATGAGGAGGGGAGACCATGACTGAACGTACAAAAATGTAAAGTTGCAACACATCCGTGGTTTGCAGAATTGTATATTGCCAACATTTACTCAGGCAAGTGATAAGACATAACCTTGACTGACAAACAGCTGTAAATAACTGAATGAATGAAATGTATTTTACCTATAGCCATTTATCTGAGTTGTTTTATTAGTGGAGAAGATGTTGAAAAGAAGGCTTACACACTGGCCACATAAGCCTCGGGGTTATATGGCAGGTGAACAAACCCTTCAAACACAATCAAATTACACTAAAGCGACTGCTTTTCATTTAACTAATTTCACTAATAAATGGCTGTCAGTGAAGTCTGTTATTCTAATAAAAATCCACCCTCACACAGACCGATCCAACCCTTGACTCCAACTAGTACAAATTGTGTGATTTTTCTTTCCACCGCAAACACAATGTTCACGAAGAGAACAAAATGTTTCATCCTAAAGAGATGTTCTGGTCCAGTCTGAGAGGTAGATAGCTTATTGACTGCACCTTACCCTCTGACACAGTTGTAGCTTTACTGCTGGCAATTTTGAGCAATCCACTTGCTGTCTGGCAGAGGCTAACATGTTCTGAGCAGCCATTGTACCAATCACCTCCTGCTGTGTGGCTGAAAATTACTTCCAGACACGGCAGCCAAGAGATCAGACTCTTGTAAGGAATGCTGCCCTTCAGTATAATGAGAGCGATGTGAGTGAACAGTCTTCCTTCAGCTTTGATTTCAGGGGCATACAGGGGTCTATAGATGAAACCGCCTTCAGCCCTTACTCTTTTTTCTGAGCATTAGCACATTACTGTATAAAAGCATGGTAACAATATACAGTCAACTCTTGCTTTTGACCTTTCAACCTCCTGTTGTAAATTTAGAGGGAGTGGGAGGTGATGAGACAAGATGAAACTTTAAAACATCCAACACCCCTTGAATTAATGTTCATAGATCTTGCCATTTCTCAAGTTTGTGGTGGTAGTTTCCCTGTCATATAGCAAATTAGTTAGAGAGCAACAAGCCTTTGAAACATTTCCTCCGTCTTTAAGTGTTACATCATCAGTATCACACCAAGCCTCATAAAAACCACACTATCTTTGTTGCAAATGTGTGAAAGAAGTTAATTGAATTACTGAGTTTTTACTTTGCAACAGTCAAAAATTGGTGTACTTGGACACAAATATAGTTGATTACACAACAGAACAACTTTTTGTACTTGTTCGTGGGCACTTCACCCAGCAATTATCTAACAAGAAAGAAAAGAATCTCTATCGGTCTGTCTGTATGTCCTTCACATATCTTGCAAATCATCTAATAGACTTCACACTTGGTGGGTGTATTGCTGAGGACTCAAGAAAGTGCATTGTGCAAAGTACAAGTGTCTTCAAGTTTTCTTTAAAGACATCATCGAAAGAAACCTCAACCTTCAACCACAGATTATTCTCACTGGTAAAGTTTCTCTCTGGTTTTAAAAAAAAATGTCTTCAAATTTTTTCAGTCACTTCATATAGTTAAATAAGCACAAAAACCTTCATTATTATTTATTAATAAACAAAAGTCCTCATCATGTCACAAGTAATTTCTGCTACGCTGCTGTCATGGTAACGCAACATTACAAAAAAGCAGGGCAAAAATGCAGGAGACAATAGAAACTACTAAAGCAAGCTACACTGTAACCTTCCGTGTAGACTATAGTATATTTAATCATGTAGGCTGCCGTAAAATAGAGCAAATTAGACGACATAATCATAATATGTTTGGGAACATTAGGCTATTCCAGCTAGCTAATCAGTCAATCCAATGTATTACATCACGATTTTACTGTATATACTGATCACATCTATTATCTAATAAACTAGTTTTCCTAAACATGTTGTAGGCTGTTGCTTAAGCCATAGTTTATAATGTACATGTTAGGTCCTGGGTTAACATTTTGTCTTAATTTCACACCAGAATCACGAGCAGTCTGTTAAAAAAGAAAATGCAGAGAAAAGTGTTTTCATCGGTCAACATTTCTTGGTACGAGCTGTTTTTCAGATTTTTTTTTTTTTTTAATGCTATAGCTGAAAATGTAATGCTATAGCTAAAAATGTTGAAATATAAGTTCTTTGACCACACCTACATTTCTGACTGACATTACATTATCCAGCTATTTTCAATATGATTCACAGATAGGCCCGAGGAAAAAGACTGAAACCTATGAATAGACTGACACCACAGTAAATTCTCACTCACACAGGCATTAGATAGGACTGAGCGCAGTGCTTACTAAGCTTTTTCCTCTTTAGCTTGTATCTCTGGGGCAGTAACTCTATGCCCCTCTCTTATCTTATCACAGGGTTGCATTCAGAATAGCAGCACACAGCAGGAGTCACCTTGGTGCTATAACAGATGCAAACACTTCACTAGAGAGGCCTGACGTAGAGATGTGTGCCACTGCAGGCAGGCTGATCACAACCAGCCTGGGACACTGGCTGCTGTAAGCTCCAGTCAGGGGATATTTGAATGTAGCTAAGGTGGATTAAACAAGCTTCAAGTTGTGCTAAGTGCAACAAGTCTTCAACATGTAATATAATAATTTTATTGCGCTTTGGGTTTTTTCAGTTTTGTGGTTTCTTGTTTAATGTTGAAAGTGTACCCTCATGTGTCATGTTTCACTTTATACCTCCTCTCTTTGTCTGTTTTCCTGTCCATTTTTTGTGTGTCCACCTGTGTCTCATTAGTTTATCACTCCTTTTGTATATGAGCCTGGGTTTTAACTTCACTCTTCATTGGCTTGTCTGTTATCATCCTGTGTTACCATGTCGGTTCACTGGCCCTCGTGTGCTCCCTGTGATCTGGATTTGTTCCCCATGGCTTTATGGTTTGTCCTCTGTTTTTGTATTACTATCCATTTTTTTTATTCTCCTGTTTGCCAGCTTTTTTATTACCTGACCTGCTGGATTTTGGCTAGTGACATTAAAGCTCATTTTTAATCCTTTACCTGCCTGCCTCTGTGTCTGTGTCTTGTGTTTGGGTCCATTTTTGCATAAACATAACACATTTTACCCTCCATGGTGACAAGTGTGAGGTTTTTCCGATCTGTCACCTCAATGCTTAAGATTTGGGCAAGTAAAACTTATTGATAAAGGTTACAAATTTTGCTTATCTCATCTTTAATGCTGGATGGAGATGAAAAGGAGACCCATTTACTCACTAGTCCATCTTTACAGGCTGACTTTAGTTTACAACTATTCTAACTAACTTTTTAAATTGTTGATTAATCAGTGTATAGTAGTGTGTATATCATAGCTTAGTAAGAAGCTTAATGTCCATTTATAACCCCTTAGCTTTTTACTTCTGGCTGATGCATTTACATTTCAAAAATCATAAACATTGTTACGTTTTTTTGAAGAGTATCTTGTTGAACAAAACTTGTAAGCACCATAAACTTGTGTTTGCCACTGAGCTTATTTTCAGCTTTCTGTTGGCAAAGCAAACTTCCTGGTTAGCCCAGAAAAATACGTCATCCCTGCAGCACTCAAAATAATTATGTAATTTATTTATTTGCATTATGATTTCACATTTAAGAGGAATGATCCTGTAACTTCAGCTCCAGTGACCTGATGTTTATCTGAAAATGAAATCCTACATTAATTGCACAAAAAAACTTGCTAACAATTATTTAAAAAAAGCTGAAACAAGAATTACTTGATACTACATAAGCAGATAACCATCATTGCACTTATCTAACTGGCCTCTGTATCACACTACAATAATTGTTACATTCATCTCTATTCACAGGCCAACGTTGCTATCAGAACAATGAAGTTACAAAGGCCATTATCACTTGATTGTGATCATAATCATTCCTTTAAATAAACAACCAAAATAGCTTTTTTGTCTGTTTTTAAAGAGATAGATTCTGGCCATGTTTGCTGTCTCCTATCATCCTGATTATCCAATGTTTATTCTCCACACAGAAAGCTTGCAGGCAGTTATTAAGTGTTTGATGTAATGGAGAGAGAATGTGGAGGGGAGACAGAGGGTGAGGATGAGGCGATTGCATCTTTTATTTATTTTTTTTTTCTTCCAGCTAATTAACCAAATAAATCTTGCAGTCAGTTTTGCACCACTGGAAACTGAAGCTTCTATGTTCCTATTGATTGCCACGCTCCACATGAGTAAGATCAGTGGGCAGTGGAGGGAGAAAGAGATGATGCACATATTGTCCTCTTCATAAAACAAATACTATCTCTTGGGTTGTATTGGGTGAGTCAGTTTTGTCTCTATTGACAAGTAAAAGACTCTTGAAGGTGTCAACAAGTTTATTGATAACAGTTTTATGGTTGATTCATAACAAACTGCTCCTAATTACAAGAATTACAGAGAACTCTTAATGCTCAGGTCCTTGTTAGCAAAAGAAGACAAGGGTGAATATTATCCCATTTGTTTTTCTCCTCTGCATCCAGTCTGATAACACCCTCCACCTGCTATTAGAAGCCTCTCCTCACGCCCTGGTCAATCTGCTGAGTCGATTCCAGAGACAATGATACATGCTTCAGACGCTTCAGCCGCTAATGGGAATAATTAAGAAAAAGCAAGGTGTCTTGCGAGAGTGTTGCAGGCTTGATTTATGTGTTACAGAGGGATTTCTGTGCTCACATAACTCCCAATTCCTCCGCAGCTAAAGGGGCCTGAAGTAAGCGCTTCAGATTGACTTCCACTTAGTTGAATGAAATGATACAATCTAGAGTGACCAATAACCACAGAGGGCAGTGGGAAATTGTCCCCAAGGTACAGCCACAAGGTGAAAGTGATAATCCATGCTTTAATAATGTCCGCTCCTTGTGAACATCAACATCGACGGGCTGTTTCTGTGCTTCTTCTACAGACTCCGTCACATAACACTCGGCTAAGTGACCTTGTCCCTCTGAAACAGCGTAGGACGGCACAAAGAGTAAGAGGGAAAAAGAAATGCTGAAAATTAAATCAACTCCTTTCTGAGTTACATTATATAGCAAAAGTCAAGACCAAAGAAAAAGTCAAGAAAAGAGCCATAAAGTTTGTAAGGATGGGTCAGAGTTAGCTTTAAAATCTGCAGTAAGTTTTTCTATTGAGTGACACACCAGGTCTTTTTAACAGCAGACATCTTGACGTATAATAGATAAAACACTGGTGTTACTAATAACATTAATGATGACTGTTCTATTCAGGTGTGTCAGAAAGACATGACAGTGAGGCGATCATATTAATGATGTTTATATTAACTCAGCTGCAACAGCAAATACATGTAGAAGAAAACATAATGCAGGCAGAAATACGTTTTTTATGAACATAATGATAGTGGCTGCAAAGTTGCATAAATGGCCATTTGAAAGGTCTCACAGAAACATATTCCCTTTATGTTTGCAGCAAAAATATCTTGCAATACACTATCCACTGGTGAGTACAGCATTATCAGCGTTATCTTGAAACACTGGCAGCAGTTGGTCATGGTTAGGGAAAGATCATATTTTATTTCAGTGCAGAAAAAATAAGCAGTGACTTGAGTTGAGTCAAGACAAATTCATTCAGAGAGCCTGAAATCACGAATCACATCTCCTCAGCTGTACAGAGCATAAAACCCTCTGTCCTTACACCTTTGATTCGAATAAGGAAAAACACTCCCCAAACACCTTGAGACATCATATTTTATTATTATTATTATTATTATCAAAGTCCTCCTGCAGCCAAAAATGTATTTTTCATCGTATTCCTGCAGTTGAATGTTTGAAAAAGAAAGACAGAATGCTTAGAATGATGTAAGAGTTTGACATTACATGACAGTTTCACATTCATTAATGAAAGTGTACATTTTCTCTGTGAGCACTAAGAATCAGATTTTTAGAGGCGGGCCTACGAGCATGATTTGTGCCATCACAAATAGTCTGGAAGCCAATCCTGGTCCAATATTCACGGCACACAAAAGTGATGTGGCATTTTGAAGACTCCAGTGTACGAACACTGAGAATGGACTTTACAGTAAAGTAGGAGACACCTTGTCACCAGCTATTAAACAGTTAAAAGTGAAAAATAATTTACACATTAATATAGTCTCAGTTTTTTTTTAGGAGCCATTTTAAGGATTTTAATGAGGTAGCTGTACCCTTTCCCATCAAACACACACACATAAGAGATTTTTTAATGTGAATCATATGTGTGGAGGAGCACAGATACACCAAACAGACATCAAAGAACAAGCCGACTTTTGCTTTGCCCTTGTGTCCCCTGTGATTTGGCCAAAAAGCTGCACTAGAACAAACCCTAAAGACTACAGCTGATGGCAAATTAGCTTGTAAGTTCTGCGCCTGCATGACAGAAAGTAACTCTCCATACTACCAGTTAGTGTTAGTCTGTATTCGTCATGCAAAAAGCTACACAGGAAGACTCAGGACTGCTATTATACAAAATGTTATGATAGAGCAGCGTCATTTTCACACCACTCCCGCTAATGCAGCCACTTCTAATTGAACATATGTCTGATAAAAAGTTGCAAATGGCACTGGTGTCAGCACTTGGTCATTTCGTTGTTGAAATCATGGAAACTACAGCGACAGGCTTAAGGGGCTTCCCCCCTACTTTTCTCCTCAACAGCCAATCAGAGTGATTTCTCTCACTGATGGGCTCTGCCGCCAATTTTACATGCTCAGGCAGCCCGAAAGGCGGCTGACAAGGGCCGAGTTGTGCAGACAGTGCAGGACACACTGCAACAACCAGGGCCACAGACACTCACTGAGGGCTCGGCCTCGGACGACCGTCGGCGTAGTGGGTCATTACTGTATCCTTAATCAAAGTGCTATTGTTGCTTAAACGTAACCACTGACTGGTTTGGACGCCTTCAATCTCCTGTGACAGTCATGCACTTTGTACACCCAGAGTCCCCTCCTTGTGCCTCCTGATTGGTACATTTTATTCACACACAAAAAAAAGTTGCCTCTGAACATAATCCAGGTGGTGGCATTATTCAGCACAATGTAATTATGAAAACAATTGAGTAATGTAGAAACATAATGTTTTAGGAGACAGAGTTGGACAGTGAACCAGCATGAGTTCCCCAAAAATGGAATTCAGCCATCATTAATTTTATTATTTAGACTCGTGCTTTTCCTAATGAGACATGTCCAAACATGATGTTCCATGAAAAAGGTTATATGGTTGTAATGTGTGTTTGATTGTTCTCATACCGATTTACCTACGGCCAAATATTATATTATATATCATATTATCAGTCCATATTATTTATGGCTTTTTTATACTCCTTTTTTGTACTCGGGCTAAATGTGACCATGAAATGAAAATAATTACATGCCTGATTCATTGATCTTCAAGAGTGCTTTAATTGCTGCTCCACCCCCACATGCACTTGAACGTTGCAGCTAGACAATGCTCTACAGAGCTCGCATAGTTTGTTTGCTAGTTCAAGTAGTTTCATAATAAAATGTATGTGCTATACTGCTGTCCTTGAACACATGTGGATGATTGCATGATCAATATAAAAAGGAGCTTTTGTGTTCCTCTGAGGATGATTTGTCTGATCAAATAAAGTAAAAAAATCTTTTGAGGAATTGATTTTGTGCTTTTGAGGTCGAAATAGTTGATTTCTAACTTTGGCTTTATGTAGAGAACATAGTTCTAATCTTGACAATCGCAAGAACTGACTTGTTTTGTGCAGCGCTTGAACAAAAAGGTACAATTACTGTGCTGAAGAAAAATGTGGATTTGAATATAGTTCTAATTACATTGTGATTTTAAACACAAAAGCGATGCTTGAAATAAAAGGCAAGCTGTCATACAATTTCCTTCTCATTTGTTAATTGGTTTATCAAGATATAATTGTATGCTGACATAATCACACTATAAAACTCCTCATCATAAAGCATATACTGTGCAGCACTTCACATAATGTTCATTGCTGCGCACGCACACACACACACACAATGTACAAGCAGCACAAATGACTACGTGCTTTAACGAGACACTTACATTAAATGGGACAGATGTGGTGGGAGGACTTTCAATAGGTTTTATTCATGGGATTACTCTTGTTAAAATGTGTTATGTAATGTACATTAGCTAGCATTTCGGGATCACTATTAAAGCGCAGAAAGAAGTGAAATGCAGATGTGTTTTCTTTCCTTTCAACTTTGGGAGCGTTTATAGAAATGCGCCCACTCGCTTGAAAATGAGATGCTGAAGATAATGGACTGAAAAGTTAGAATATAAGGATATTTATTTTTAGATATTTGCATGAAAATCCAAACATTTCTTCCTCTGAGGGAGACAGTAATCTTTTATCTTTAAAAGCTAGGTGGGAAGTAATTTCATTAGATAGATTTCCATTTTGTGTGAGAGCATAAAGAAGATGAAGTGTGTCGTACTGTTTGTCCTCTACAAATGTGCTGTTTGTGTTTACTTGAATAGCAGATTATTGTTTGTGTGGATCATTTTTAAGGCCTGGTCCTCAGGGGGGCCCAGATCGTCGTGGCAGCTTTCTATTCATCTGAGCTCCACGGGGATTTGTTTGATGTTTTCATTAACCTACGCCCTGCTTGTCTGCAGGCCACAGGGTGGCTTCTGGACCTTGGCGCTCCATGCATCCTGCACCTCACATGCGCCCAGGAGAGTTCAATCACATGCCCTGCATGGGGGCTCAGATGACTGGTGGGATACACTACAGCCTCGGAGAAGATTAAGCTGTATTCCCCGCTCAGTGTGCGCCGAGGAAACGGTTCAGTTTAATGCATGCGCCACTGGTGTATGACGGGTTCGAGCTTGAGTTATTTGCATTGATAAATAAATTTGGACATGTTTGACAGTGATAAGTGAGGAGATGCTGCTGCAATCATAGACTGCACAGAAGAAGTCCAGAGTTATCATGCTGCAATGTTATTTTTTTTGTTTGTTTTCTTTAAAATTTCTCACATATCTGACATTTTCTTACATTTTACAAGGCACCAAAATCAATAATGTACTTCAGGTTGTAATGAATTGTATGAGCAGATGGCTGTTTTAAAATGCTATCTTATTCAGCAAATGCAGAGTGATCGTTATCAACAATATTCCATTTTTAAACTTCCAATTTGCCTCAGTCATTTCCTCTCTGCTCTCCCATGACCATTGTACAACAAATGACATGTTTTCCTACTGTAATTGAAAATGTGTTTATGTCGAGCCCACCTGCCTTGCAAACAAAAGATTGTTGCCTTTCATTTAATTTCACATCATTTATTTGCTTATAGCCAGATTGATTTAAATTATTTCACTGTTTCTTATTATAAGTGTCACAGCTTGTTTGTATAGTTGTCTGTATCTGCTGTTTGCCACTCAGTGTTTCACAGCTGTTGGGTAAATTTCTATTCTGTATTTACAATTCAGTCAAACACTTGAGGGAAGAATCCCCTCGTTGTTGTACACACTGTGACTGAGTTTTCACCCACTGCAAGGGGCAACTAAATGAGTGATGATGATTTGTTACACAGAAATTTAACTGCAGCTTCCCGTAATTTTATCATAAAAGATTACAATAAATGAAGGCGCAACACTTCTTAAAAAAAGATAAATAGGAACAGAAACAGCAGCTGTAGCTAGAAAGATAACAGTAAAGTCAAAAACTTATAAAGCAACATTATGTAGAAATTGGCATTTTGTGCGATTTGTCGCCCCCCACAGTTTCTGAGTGCAACACCACTGTCGTAAATACAAATCCCAGGTCTGTAACAGTTTGTCAGATGTAATGTAGGTGCCAACTCATTAACATAACATAAAACTCATTATGTCATCACAATGTTGTGTTAAAAACTTGTATGATCCTACCCTCTCACTGAAGTCATATAATGCAGAAACAAGTAATGGGGGGCGGAGTGGCTGAGACAGATGCACCATTCACCTTATTACAAGACACTGAACCATCAACAAGATTTTGAAGCTGTTAATTTAAGAAATAATAAGGTTGCTTTAAATTCAGTCGAGAGCCCAATGAGGTAATGGCTAAAACAATCTCCCCCGTCCAGTTTATGTCCTCAGTGAGGATTCTCACAGTCCTTCTGCTGGTGGGCCTTAAAACTCTCTTTCCAAAAACCTACTGAGTAAAGCTTCTGAGGCTGCAGGATGTTTTCTTTCTCTCTCACTGTTGTGGGTGATGTCTTGGCTTCTGAATGACTTTTCTTTTTGTAGTGGTTGACCTTTTCATTGTGCATTTATATTCACGATTTGAGATTTTCACGATTACTGTGGCTAAAAGAATTCATAATAAGGATGTTATATCTAAAGACATTTTGAAAAAACATGCAATCAGTCAAATTGATATTTAACTTTATTGTGTTTTGCCTCTTCACTGTAAAATGTATTACACTCAAAATGCAACTGTTGGGAGGTGGAGAGAGATATTGTTACTTATATATATAAATTCATGCTAGTAACCACACACTATGGTACTAGCTAACTGGCTAACGGTTACTGTGGCGTCTTCTTGTTTATTCTTTTTGTTTGGTGTTAGGCAATCAGCGTTAAGGCACATTAACGCCACCTACTATGACAAAGCGAGAACAGAAAGAATATCCATACCAATCATAATGAGCATGGACATTTATGTATTAATCTCAAGTAAATGGACCTTAATTTGAGATTATTTTCGTCATGGACTCTTGTGTTTGAGTTTTATAAATAAGTTGATTGATTTAGTGTTGTATTTCCAGATTGTTGTAAAGTATGGGAGAATTTCTAAAGTGACATCATTTGAGTATCTTAGTTTCTGCCTAAAAGTGCCATTTTGGCAGAGCGCCTGTATTACAAAGTGGTGGCACAGTGTTTAAAAGACAAGGACAGAGGACGATCTAAACAAAGAGTACGAGTATTTATCTTATTTCGCACTGAGGGTATATTGGCCTCTTTAAACTTTAATCTTTAATGGAGCCCTATTAGCTTCCACAGAGTGGTTGCTACTAGTCTTCCTGGGGTCCTTATCCACAAATTAAATAGTGCAGTATCAACAAGACCAAAAAATACAGTGCAAGGCCAAGTATATGGAGCAGAAATGAAATGGAATAACACTACACATAAATCAACAGATAATGACAACTCATGCTGGAAACAAAATTGTCAAAAACAAATAAAAAGGCAATAAAATATTTCTTTGACTGACTTCTTGAAAGAAAATGTATTTTTGATCAGTTTTGATGTTGTTAGGTTGATTGTTCCAGGCAACAAAAAACCTCCATGCTGAACCACTTTTATCTTATAATTTGTTAAGAGACAAGGACTTGAAGACAACTTGATTTTAGCAGGATTTTAGCAGTAAACCAGGATTGTCTATTATGCTTCTCACACCATTAGTATGGCAGGAACAATGCAGGACTAATCTGGCTGCTCTCCTGTTGGCAGTTTTAAGATTTGTTTTTTATATTTTCCAGATTTTCTTGACAAATTAAGAGTGACAGAAAAGTGCCTTTGTTACAATGATCTGTCAATTTCCCCAAATAAATGGAATCACAACACAAACTTGCAGGAGCGCCAGGCTTCAGCAAAGACTCAGCTCGACTTCTCTTCACATAACTTTGTGTTTATGTGTCTGCCTGTATTACCATTCTCTGTATCAACATACATAAAATAATAAGCTCCTCTTACAGCGTTTATGCTGCTGCAATCCTAACAGTCATCTGCTGATCTACACATATTGTAGAAGAAGATATTGTCTGCTCCAAGCTGTGCATTGATAATATGCTTAAATAAAATAATTATATGCTCCATAGGTAAGCCCGTTCCTGCAAATCAGGTGCACACTTTGGATTTGTGCATTTGCATTCCTGTCACGTAGAAAAAAATTCTGCTTACCTGTTATTAATTATTCTTATTTACCAATCTCCTCAGTGCTGATCTTAGTGTATTTGCAGGGACTGATGATGTCAGAGACTACACACCAAATCTCAACTGCACACACTGGTGCAACTTGACCAGAGAAAACAGTATTACCAGTTGCCAAAGGGTTGAAAATCCAGCTTTTAACCAACAATATTGTATCACAGCTAAACAGTTCACTAAAATATATTGTTGAAAACATTTTAGGTGAGAAAGAGACTATCTGGGCTCATATTTGATCAGCACTGCTTTGTTTTCCTTTTCACATTAAAGTGAACAATATGCAACCACTTCCTGTTCACAATCTTTCTCTATTGCAGCGAAACAGTTTGCTCAAATATGTTTCTGACAGCAGAAGACTTTGGTTTTCTGGTGCAGAAAGTTAACCAATTTTCATTTCCATATACTACCGACATTAGTGATACAAAGCTGGTTGAAAATTGGCAAAATTCCCTTATAATAAATCACTTCCTCGTGTCTTGGCTGACTGAACAGCGTAGGTCAACAGTGAACAAGAAAAAGGCTCTCAAAACTTTCATTTTTGAAAGAGACAGTTTTGATTTAAGTTCAATGTTCTCACTTAGTTTTTAATTCTGACTGATCTGTCATGTTTCTGCTCCTCCCAAGATAGCTGGAGAATTGCTTCATCCCCATAAATCAGCCATGAGGCTGCTGAATAAAATGTTATCAAACTGAGGAATGATGGCCAAATGTATGAAAAAAAGAAGAATTTATGTAGTGGAACTCAGTCGCAGTCAGCTGTCTCATCAGGGAGTGAATTGATTAAAGGCAGCCTTTTCTTTTTCTTGTCTGAGTGAAGCATTCATTTATTGTTTGGAGTGAATTTCCTCTGATTGAGACGCCAAATTGCATTAAGATGAAAAGAAGAAGTGAGGAACTCTATTACTGGAGGAGGGATTCTGTATTATTTCCTTAGGCTATTATCTTTAAGTTGTCAAACGCTGAAATCTTTATATGTGAGCCTCATTAAAAGACTGTGTTCCCATGATGAATTTATTTTCTCCTTTGTTTATATTGATTAGCATACTGTGCTTGAAAGACACTCTCACAAGAATGACAACATGAAAGAGCCTCCCTGTACACCAAGTCTTATTAGATCCTGAACTGAGGTTATACTGCATCAAAAGGTATGTATGTGTTTATTAATGTATGTATGTATGTTGAGTCTTTCACTCAACAGAAAGTTCAATCACATCAGAGAGACCACAAACAGTAATCAGTCTGTAAGAGTTATGCTGCAGTTTACTCAGCAGGTTGATGCCATATGCTAGAGTGATATTCTTCCTTTTTCAAACACAGGGTTTCTATCAGCCAGCCGTTCACATCTGCACAATCAAAGTTAAACAAAGGTGAACTCTGAACTTAAAATCTGTCAGGCCAGTTGGAAATCGACCCAAAACGGGAAACGTCGTCCGAGCTTCATTAGAAGTGAATGACAGATGGCGCGAATATTCACATGATGGAAGTGCGATGCAACCTTTCGAGGATCAAGAGTAGAGAGCTGGCAGGAAATGAGCAGTGAATAAGACAAGAAGTGACATGCAATAAGGACCTCCGACTGATCTCAAACGAGACGCATGTGTAGCGCCTTAAACCATTAGGCCAGCCGGGTGACTCAATTCTTATGTCTTATCATCTAAAACCTCATTTTAAAGTTAGGATAGGCTCCACTTTCTTGGAGTGAATCGGCAAAAATTCCACAATAACAGCAACATTAATGTCATTTAAGTGATCTGAGAGAAAACTGGACTTCTGCACCTCCTCTCGGCTCTGCTCTCAGGCTTTACAGAATCTAGCTTGTGACAACAGACTTCGGCTGATCAGGTTCGATGCCGTGGCATAAAGGCCTGACGACAAACAGTGGGGAATAACTTGTGAGAAGGGACAGTGATGTATGTGTGTGTCTGTGAGTGAGAGAGAGAATGTCCAATTTCCTTTTATGTCTTATTAGAGGTCAGTGTGACACACCAGTAATATTGTGTTCCCCTCCTGGAGAAATCAGGTCCTACGGTGTTTATTGCCACTTACCGTCAAAGCAGAGTGTTGCTGATGCAGTCGAAAAGGATGTCTGGACCATCCTGTCATCCCACTGTTTGTAGCCTGGGGCAGTCTGCCCTGGGCCCACAAAGCGCTAGATGCTGGAGGCGCACCTTTGAGAAGATATGATATTGCGAGAATGGTCTTGGAGAGGCTCATATCGTTGAGCGCGGACCCTTCGAGGCATAAGGTTTGCAGGGCGAATGAACCCTTCGTTTAAACTTGGGTTGGTAGCAGGGGTTTTACATTGTGTACTGTATGTTCAAACTGTAAATGTAAATGAAAGTGCAATGAAATCCTGTGATACAGGGCACGAACAGCAGTTTCCTGAGTTATTGCTCTTCACCTGACTTCCTCCTTTGCTTATGTCATACTTACTCTAGCCACTAGAGGTCGCTGCCAAACAATAAATGTAAATATGGATAGTAATGAGCTGTTTGCACAGACTGCCAAAAGCCGACCGCTTTTCTGGTGAGGTGGGGCTGAACATGTGGATACAATGTTTTGTTGATCCATCCATTAAACTTGACCTTCTCCCACTATGGAATTTATTGCTCTTTAATGTCACCGGACTCCCTTGTTCCTGTAAATTACTGCGGCCTATGGAGGGCTTTGTCACTTTCACATAAACATCCTTTACTTGGTTTTTAAGGCCCTCAATAAAACCTAATGTTTATGTCATTCTTCTAGGAAGGACAGTCTTGTATGTCCATACATAACTGTTCTGCATTAACAATGTATTCTCAGAGACCAAGTTGAAGATGCAGTGTGACGCTCATAAAACACAAGTAGATTTACAGTGAGGCTGTGTTTTAAACAAGGTTCAACTGTCTGTTGATTATAGTATCCTGCTGAAATGAACTGAAACCAATGGCTGCCTAAAAAGTAAAAGAAGAACCTCTTAATCAACCTAAAAACATGTGAGTGTAAAGCAGCTGGTGTGGTTAATGTGCTACAACAACAAACAGCAGCACACAGTATGCACATTCGCAGAGATCCACAGGGGGTAATAAATCAAATAGATTAGAAAATGAAATTCATGCTTCATAAAACTTTTAGTACGAGCACCCAAATCACTGATAGTAGCCTTTGAATTGCTCCCCCTTTCCTCTGTGCTTAACTAAGCTTCAGTATATAGATATAATGCGCATATAGGTCACAATCTGTCAGTGGTACCTGACTGCAGGTTAATTCTCTTCCTGCCCCCTCTGGGGTCTTTCTACACACCAAAGAGCAGTTTATTTTGAGTTGTCACTGAGTCAGATGTATTTCCTCCTCAGATATCTAAAGAATCCCTTAATACCGCAATCATTATCGCAACTCATCCTATTCGTGCTTAAACATCCTTTGCACTTGATTCTTTTTGTATTGCAGTCTTTTGTTTGGCTCGTCAGTCTGAAGGAGCTAATTAGACACCATTTAAAGACTTGTAATATGTTAAATATGAGCCCATATCCTGCGGAGACTTCTTCTAACAGGAAGGAAAATGAAGGATATCCCTGCAGTTTATCGATTAATGTATATTATATAGCATGTTAAAGCAACTTGATACTCAAAATGTGTCACATTTTTAAACTTAATATTTTAGCTGGGTCGCCCGAAGCTAATCTCCTGTGAGTGACTGACGGGATCTCATAAAATCTATAAATTCAACTGCTTTTGTTTTATAATTCTCTGTGTGAGCACAGCGAGGAATGTTTAATGGCACGTCTCAGACTCTTATATAGCTCCTCAGTGGGGCACCATCTTCCAAGTGCTTTTCCTCTGTGTGAGCACACTTTTTTTTTATTTTTTTGATGAAAAAAACTTTTCACCCCCTGCAGTTCTTGATGGCTGATAAGTGACAACTTAATGTCAGTCGGTTGGTCCACCGCATTGTTCCAGACTGAAAAATTGCTGCAGCTACAGGATGAATTGCCATGAAATTTGGCACAGACACTCATGTTTCCCTAACAGATTAATTGTAATAACTTCAGTGATCTTTTAATGGTTCATCTAGCAGCAGCATCAGTTCAAAATCTAATTTATTTGGTTTATGGCCAGAAAACAGCAAAAGTAATGACATTCCTATCAGCCTTAGCTGTAAACACTGTGTGTTTGATGCTAATTAGTAAATGTAAGCATGCTTACACCTACATTTAAAGCCCGCAGGAACGGTGCGGGGTTGTGAGGTAATTGATGTCATAGTGGCCACACTTGGTACTGCAGCATCACGTGACACAAACTGGTCCCAAAGACTTTCCCATACACAATTATTACAAAACGTATGGCTGTAAAACAATGAAAGAGCCTCACAAACAAACACAATATCTATGCCCTAAACTTGCATAATTTCTACTATATATTGCTGGATGTGAAATCTTATTTGATACATGATGCATCACTCATCCAGAGGCTGGCATGTACGTGGCTCAAGAGAGAGGAGAAAGAAGAGAGAGTGGGTCACTGGTCTACACGATCACTCATTTAATGTTGTAGGCTCTAGGGCGGGCATAGAAGCTCATATATGCTCAAATGAGCCGCGAGTCAAACAGCTGCCATCTCACGATCTAGCTGGGGTACATGGATAATGGCGTCTGCTGTGAAATTTTACTGATATAACCGTGAAAAAGCATTCGCGATTACCATTTAATGATAGAATGCTATTTTGGACCAATTATACTAATCATTCCTCTGAGGACAACAATGCAAACATCTTGGCCAGAGAAGACAGATGGTTTGAAAGAAGCATTAAAGAATCCATCTACGTGAAGCTGGAGCGACCATCTTTGAACAGAGAAGGTGGCTTACGACATTACCCAACGACTCTGAAACTCAGAGTTCACACGTGTCCTTAACGACTCTGTAAGGACACTCCCACACGGGGGTTTAAAACCCTGCAACTCCTCTCCAGTTAGTTAGAACTGAAGAAGCCTCTTGGATGAGAGGTGAGACGTCTACAAGAAACTAAAACAAGTCCAGTTGCCTACGATACAGCACTTAGAGTTACCGTGACCTGGATGACTGAGAACCTTCATCAACATTTTGGACTAATTATGTTACTGAAATGGATCTAGTAGACATTTGGGAATAAGAGAGGAACGTTATTGTTGGAGTTTGTTATCTTGTTTGTTTGTTTGTTGATTGTACCTTGCTGGTGTGTTTTTTTTTTATCTTGAAATGGTTTGCAGGAATCTAATGATGAATGGCACTATCACTTCTAAAGCTGTCGGTGCAGTTAAAATAAGTTATCAGTTATTAGCCCTCACAGGAACCTCCTAGTTACTTCCCCAGGAAACTAGAGGATAAGTGGTGTAACCTTTTCCAACACAAAAGGTTCTGCTCAAGAAAGAGGTTTTTAGAACCAGGTCCGTCTTCACTTTCCTGTTTGCAACAAAGACTAAAAGCTCCCTTGTGTTATCTTTAAATCATAGTAGATAGTCTCTTCACTGTCCATTTTTGAGGTCATCATTTTGAAAAATTAGAAATAATTGTACAAAAAATAAATTGAGTAAGTCTTGAGTAACTTTTTTGTTTGATTCTCTTTGTGAACAAAAGAGTAAGCATCCCTGAAAAGGTCACTTACAAAAACAAAGCAATATTTCTTGAGACTGTATGGCAGCCAGTGGATAGATCTATCAAAGTTCTCTCTGCCACCTATCACCTTTACAAAATAACAATGCTAAGTCAAAATATCCATCTCTCCACTGTGTGTGACACATGAAACAATATTCCTTTACGATGGGAGAGCTTTGAGATCCACAGGGTCTTGGTGGGCTGACTAACTGACAGGAAGATGTGTGAGACAAAGACTCTGTTCTGCCGTTTGATTGATGTGTCATCTCCTACTTTTCCTCCTCTCCTCATTTGACGGAAGCCATTTTCCTTCAAACTGGACATTGCATATGTGAAAGTATGTTTCTAGGAGAGTTTAGGTGTGTGTGTGTCTGTGGTGGAAGTTGCCGTCATTGTGTGCAGTCGTACGAACCAGGACTGGAATGTTTTATTCTTTCATCTTCGTTTCTGATACACGATTTCACCTGTGCTCTCTGCGGTGGACAAAACAGTAAAATATAATATTTACCTTTCCCTCTTTGGGGCTGTTATTGTTATTATGCGGTGAGAATGAATAGGCTCATTAGGAGAAGACAGAAACATGTGTCGACCACATTTCCCCCTGCCTGCTGGGCTACTGAACTGTGGCGGTTTATTTTAATAAAAAGTTAAAAAACACAAGCAAAGAGCCACAGTGGGAAGCTGCCTTCTGATGCACTGGATAAAGTTCCAGTTACTATGTGATCAAGAGATTATTCCACAGGGATGTACAGTTTGGTTTTCTCTCATAGTCCAATAACTTCTTGTGTATCTCCAACTTAATCACCAGAATGAATGTTGACAATGTACATCTCTGCAAACCACTGATATTTTGAAACTTAACCTTTCTTTATGTTGCAACTTCACATTTCTTTAGGTTCAGTTTTCAATTTTATTTAGTGACAGCGCTGTGCTAATGGTCTCTTTAGTTTTAGGCAAAATATCCCACCTGGGTAGGGTTAGTAAAAGGTCATATTTTGGCTAAATCTGCTTTGGTCAAGAAAAACATGGAGACATGTCAAAATACCCAGTTTTTGTTGCCACAAACATGGCTGGAAATTTTCCAAATGTCTCCAAAATATCCAGTGGTGTCATCTAACTAAAGCCAAGAATCTCTGTCTGTCTATCTGTTCGTTGCATATCTCAGGAACTGTTGATCCTATCTACTTCACACTTGGGAGGTGTGTTGCTAAGGACCCTAGGGATTGCAGTGTCAAATGTGGTGCAGTTTTGACATGCAACATGTTCTTTATTGATACATTTGGAATAAATAGCACTGCTCTGTGCAGCAGAAGCGCTGATCTGTCTTACGTGATCTCATGGCTAAGCCGACATAAACAAAATGGAGATTAGCGTGGTGCAACAAGTTGCTTTTTAGAAAAGTGTTGCAGAGAGAAATAAACAGAAGCAGATGGTTAAATGAGTCTGGATGAGTGGGGAGACACGGTCAACACAGGATTTTCTATTTCTCGGTGTGAACTGGAGGTGATACTTGAAGTTTCTGTCAACAGTAGTATGCTAGGTAAAGTGATCCTTAACGTTGCTTGGCAGCACTGTCAGCTGCTCCGGGATGCCTCTCTCATTGGCTGTTGCGGTCTGGCTCGGAAAGTACAGAGGTAATAGTCACAGCTGTGAGGCCGAAGACTGGATCCGTAAACCCCTAACATTACCAGATCATCTGTGCTTACACATGTTGAAAAGCTGTCATCCCTCCTCAGAAATATCCATTGTTTTCACACTTACAAATGTTAAAACGCAGTCTTGACTGACTTGGCAGCTTTCTCGCCTACCTCCACTGCTATCCCCTCCTTCAGATACAAAAGACAAATCAAAGACATTAATGTGAACGTATTATGACACATATTAAAGAAAGACCAATATGGTGTGCAGCCTCTGACACATGCAAATGGGAAAGAAAAAAAAGTTTTGCAGAAACAGTAACTGCCAATATTTTATTCTAGCGAGTGGGCTGGTACTTCAGGATAGAAGTTTTATTTTAAGACCCACAACATTTGTTTTTCTGGGAAGCCAGTCACTGATTTAATGTTTACAAATCACCTGTTGTACACAGCCATTAGCAGTAAACTCAAACTGATATTGTTGATGACTGACAGATTTATAGAGTGGGAGCCAACCTTGCCCGGACCCAAAGGAAAGAAGAGGGACTCTCCCCCTGCAGTGGCTCCCCATGCTGTCAGGATTATTTATGAATGTAAATACTGCTTCCTCTGCCTAGTAATTACTTTAAGAGTGCACTTCAATTAGAGTAGCTAATTAGTGTTTATCGTGTTTATGTTTTTCCTACCCCCTCTCTCTCTCTCTCTCCCTTTCATTATGTGTTCGTGCCTCTCTGTCTGTGGCCTTGCATTGGCTGTCATCTATAACATCTGCCACTGAAAACTCTGCCCATTCAATTCCTCACTTTTTTTTAATTAATGATGTGGTATAATTTAATATTTAAATGTGTCTGCTTTGAAGTGTGGGAGTCATTAGGCTTATCTACTTCAGCTCTCCTTGACTCAGAGGAAGCCACCAGGAGACAATCTGGTGCTTCACGCAAAAGTTTTTCAAATTTAAAAACACAAACACGAGGGTATGACCATGAGTACAGCACTTCACCTGTTCTGTTTGTTTTCCCCCGCTTGCTCCTAAAATTTTGCATGTTTCATCTTTTAATTCTAGTGAATTGGAAAATAACCTCGCTCTATTATTTACTCTGATGGCAAAGAAAGTGTTTTCAATGTTTTGTAGAACAGTGATCGAGCCAGGACGTGTCCTTGTAATGAGTTAAACATGTGCTTGTAGGATTAAGAAAACAGAGATCAGAGTAGTAAACAAACTTTATCAAGGTTGGTAAAACAGGTAGATATCCAGTTTGGTGTCTATGGAGTCAATTTGTAAAACCATTTTATAGGAAACTCAAGTTTTTTATTGCTTCTTAAACTGGCAATAGACACAACTTTTTTGCTTTAACCTATCACTCTAAAGTAAACACTAATTTCACAGAAACCCTACTGTCGCTATAATGTTACAGCTCAGCCATAGAGGACCCATTAATGTTCACATGCCACACTGTCATGAGCACCGCAAGTGTTGAGTGCCATAATATTTGTACTATTCTAGTAATCATTTCTGGACCCCTAAGATATATTTTATGACCCCTTTCGGTTGTCCTGATCCACAGGTTGGAGCCACTCAATCATCACAAAATAATCCCAGCGTGTCTTCTCCTGGACCCTATTCCCAGTAAAAAAATCTTTGGCTGTCCTGGGCATTCCCCAACTAGGCATTGCCCAGCACCAGTGGGCAAGATTCCCACTGCCGGGGACTGATGGACAATAGTTTGCTTTAACTGACGAGACACACCTCCCTCTTTCTTGGCTGCTGTCCTGGCAGGCGCAGAATGCAGTTGGCTGACATGGGAGGGTCGTCAGCTGATTAAACTCACCTGGGCCCCTGGGGGTATAAAAGTTGGCTCATGTGTTCACTCTCTCTTTCTCTTCCTACAGTTGGCATCCACCTTGCATGATTGTTTTTTGGGCTGTCTTATGATTTGTGTTAACCTTAGTTTCATAAAAAAAAATAGTTTTTATGTAAATCTCTTGCATGGACTATCAGGCTAAATATTTGCCTCAGCTGCCGAGCTCCCTTCATAGACCTTGTTGTTCCAGATCCTAGTTGTTATATTCCCAACTTCCTCTGCTGTCTTTTGTTCTTCCTCATTAAGCCAGTTATCAAGTCAATTCTTTGCTTTTGACTTTGAGTTGTTCAAGTGTTTACCTGTCTATTGCGGCAGTAGATTTTTGTATTGACCTGAACAAAGACAAGAAATATTAAGTCTAAAGTCACAAATGACTCATGTGGTGTGTTTTCTGCACTTCACAGCAAGTTACAACTGAATGTCCAAGAACAATTCTCCCGTTCCTCAGACCACCAAATCAACACGCCACAAAGGCTGCATGCTTTGACTTTTCCATCCCTGCCACTGAACACACTAATAACTTTAGATCAGTCCAATGAAGATATTATTATACATCCATGTAACCTAGAAATGCAAGAGGAATGACTTTGTAGTCTGTATGGTTGGTACTATGCTCCTTACATCTCAAAGATAGTGAAGAATTGTTGCTAAAAAAATATAAATATTACCACAAAATCTGATGAATGTGTGAAAATACCATCAGGAAATTACAATAAATGTCATTAATGGTCAATTTTCCCTAGCTGTCTTTGTAAAACATACACTTCTCGATGATAAATTTAGAATTTTAAAATCATCGGGAAACCTGAGACTGACATTAGACTTGAATTGGCTGGTACAATATAGCATCACACAATACATCAGCACAGTTGAATAAGAGGCAGCCAAGAGGTACACTGTCTTTAGCAGGATGCTCCTTGTGTACGTCTGTGTGTATTATCAAGTACCTTTCTGACATTGGCTCTACAGTAGATGTATTGTCAGTATTCATGCAGATTCTTTCTGTTGCCTACTCAGAAGCTACATACGTTGATAGGATGAGATGAGGTGAAAGACGAGGACAGAAAGCTGGTAAACACTCTGTAGGATAATGTGTACGTACACAGTTCTCTGTAGGCCAGAAGGTATCTGTCACTTTCATGTATTCCTGTGAGAGATCTCGCCACAGTAGTTGGCTTTGTGTGTGTGTGTGTGTGTGTGTTTTATGTCAGCATCCACCTCCTTAAAATAGGCCTGTTTCCTGTAAAAGAGACAGAAAGCTTTCAGAACATTGTGTTCAGGAGGGTTTTATTTGTGTATGTTTGTTTCTTTCTTAATGAATTTAAATCAGTAAGTCAGAAGGAAGATTTATTTAGGGAGCACTTAAAACCATAGTTACAAAGTGCTTTACAAATACACCCAATAAATTAGAATTGTACAAGTGCTCAATTAAAGCAGGATATAAACAAGACTGCAGAACATTTCAAGTGTTTTGTTTCGGGGCCCTGAGTGGTAGTGTTGCAGATGATGTAAAAGTAGAAGCAATATGTTAAGAAGTTACCTGTGAGGCTTTGAATATAATGAAAAGACATTGAACTTGTTTGCACGATGTACTAACACTGGCAGGACTGTGCTCATTAACCCTCCTATACATCAACCTGTCAGCAAGTATAAAAACATTTGTAAGTTTTTATTACCTAGCCAAAGAGGTTATGTTTTCACCAGTGTCCGTTTGTTTGTTGGTTGGTTGGTTTGTCAGCAGGGTTACAATAAAACTACAGAACAGATTTCCATGAAATTTGGATGGATGATGGGTCTCAGCCCAGAATAGACCATTAACTTTCGGTGCAGATCCGGATAAAGGGATGGATCCAAAAACTTTTCTCTCACTTCCTTTAACCTTGCAAGATAAGGTGTCTTTTCGACTGGTATCTCTGAGTGAGTACAATGTGATGCAGATCTTAGATCTGGTGTGGGTGATTTAAAATTTAGAGTGATCCAGGCTTATTGAGTTTGATATTGGATTAGGCCTCATTGAATTAAAGGGAACTGTTTGGCCTTGGCAGAGGTATGTGCTCTACTAAATGCCACTGATTTATGTGTCAACAATTATAACTCCTCCTACTGTATGAATCATCTGTAACTGGCATATAAACAGATGATGAATGATAATGCCCAATATAGAATAACACAGTAGTAATAATGATATAAATACATTTTGTATAAATACACAAAATACAGATGTATTTTCTTTTATATATGTGTCTATTATGTTGATAGGCTGATGAAGGCCATGAGATATGGCTGAAAGCTCTAGAGGAAATCTAATAGGTGGACCATGAATTGCTTTTCACACTACGGTTTGAAATTAGGCTCGAAGCTCAACATGTCCCTGTGACTTTTGAACACATTTTAATACTTGTGAAAGATTTGTACATGTAAATACACAGTTAAAGGTGCACTATGTAGCTTTGGGGAAGAGATATTAATCAGAAAAGAAAGATATTCATTGACTGATTTATTTTTTTTATGCCTACACAAACAAAACAAACTGCCTTTGGTTTTGCGACTGAATAACAAACTGACCTTAAAGGACATCTCAGTTTCATACTGTTTTACTTTGTTTATATTTGGCGGACGTACTCTCTCTTCTAAAGTTAACTTTCTGTTTGTAATCTGTTTACAGTCGCCAGTCCTCTCTGTCTTGCTGTTATTACTGACACGTCTCAGTTAGCCTTGACCCTTAAACTCACCTAAGCCTTTGAGCGGGGATGTTTACAATTTAAAGTCCAGAGATTACGAGGAATGGTGTTTGTCAAAGGCCGCTAAACCATAAATACTGAGCAAATGATAATATTATATTTTTAAAAAACCTGGCATCCTCATCCAAGCACATGAAGCGAGTCGCACAACATGCCGATGAGAGTGGCTCAGCTCTAAAGCTGTATTTGTATTTATTAGCATTGTTAAAAATGTCAAAGAGATTTTGAATGATGTTTTGTTACTCCTGGAATGGCACCCAGCAACCACTCCTGTTTGAAAGCACTTTATTGTTGACAGATACACGAATAAACATTTATAATGATGCTTATAAATGCTAATGCAGGCAATATTTCTCAGCTGTGGGATGCAGGAGTGAAGTAGACATTTCATATGAGGAATCAAAAATAACTGAGCCATCACAGAAAATTAGCAGCAAATAAATGTCATTTGTAGAGAAGAGAGACATCGAAACTTTAATAGCATGACTCATTCAAAATAAGAATATATCCAGGCATCAACATGTGACATAAATCCTCTGTTATTTTCATTTCTCCAATAAATGTACTGACTGTTGTCCTCATGTAACTTTAAAATCATTATTTCAGTCTAGACAATAGCTTTGAAAACAGAAAATAACCTTTGACAAACTCATTTCCAGAGATTATTTCTCAGTGTTTTGTCACAGACACATCGAGGCTCGTGTTACATTTCACCTTAGTTTGGCCTGAGACAGTTTTCCCACTTTCTAATGAGCACTTCCTGTTAATTATGAAATAACAACAGGTGGATGCAGAGTTTCACCACACTGCCTCGTGTACATGGACTCGACCAAAGAATAATAATGAACAATTTAGTCTGTTGCCTCTCTGTTGATTAACATGAGGAGTGTTAGCACAAAAAGCTGCATAAAAGGAGAAAAACCAAGGCATGTTGCCAAGAAAACAATTTTATTGACAAAAGGAAAACTGACAAGTGTAATTTGATGCATTTCACTCGATCATGTTTGTGAAAAGCCTCTTATCCTGAGCAGATAAACGGCTTTTGGGGGAAGATTTGTAGCAAAAATCACATAATGCAGCCATTTGCTTTATCAAAATAGGCTATCAGACAAATGCATGAACAATGCAGTCTCTTTCTCAATGCCATCCACAGTTTGTTCACCTCTGCAGCACGTGTTCTCAGAGCCAGAGAAGGAGGAGGATTTAATGTGTCTTTACTTATTGTACAGTGTTAATGCCACGAGGTAATAGGTGTTGAAGCACAAAGAAAAGACGGCTCATGCACAGGTGAGGAAGAGAGTGAAAAGGTGACATGAATACGCAACAGTGAATGAGGAGCAGCTCTCTCTCATCCTCATTATTCAATAATCCTCATTCTATTGCTGTTACATTCAGTAATGCAAGCATGTGGGCCGCTTCCATGCGGACACCCCGGCTCTGCCCTCTGTACAATAATTGTTTGTTATGGCTGACTGAGCCCGTGTATCTCCCACCGATAACGCTAAACGCAATTTCCCCCAGGCACCCAGTTTGCTGAGAAAAACCTGCGCAGCATTTCCCAGTAAAGGGCAAATTAAGGAGGGAAAAACAAGACCCTCCGGGTTGAACATGGTGTATTCAGCATGTCAGATTCTTGGGTTTTTTGTATATATATCTATATATATATAGATATATATATATATATATATATATACATATGTATATATATATATATATAGTATTCTTAAAGGGGAATTTCAATGATTATGAGTAATTCAATGATATGCTTTCAATTAAACTCTGTTTTCTTTTGGCTTCACCTCATGTATATATATTATTTGTTAATAATATATAGAAAAATTATGAATGATGGTATTTGGAGCCCTTATTTCTGCCTTCATGTTGTGCACTGATTTCAGGAACAAACAAACAGAAGGGGGATAAAATGAATCTGAGCTATGGCATACAGGACTATTGTTGGGTGTCCATCATTGATCCACAGCAGGTAGTCTGTCCTGGTGTGTGCCTGAGTGAAGAAGCAATCGGAAAGCCCTCGTGTAATTGAAATGTCCCTGTTGTGTATAGATGCCTGAGAAGAGGAATGACAAATCAATAATGCCCGCTATTAAGTTGCTCTTTTTTTCCTCTCCATTTTCAGAGGTGGGGGGATGGGGCAGGTTAAAAAAAATTGCTCCCTGTCAGGTGCGTTTGCATCTTGCGGGGTTCAATTTATCTAAGGTCCAAAAATAAAGAAATTGCTGCCTCCCTGTTGCCTTGAGCTTGGAGAAATAAACAGTCAATATTTGCTCCTGGGGACCCGCGAGAGGACGCACACATAAATCACCCAGCATGCACCTGTCCAAAGAATCAGCCACAGAGTCCTGTGTCATCTCGTTTAGTATCACGCTGCTGCTGAGGCTCCCCTTCATCTTTGAATCAATGCGCCAGGGGGCACTCGGCGCTGCGGTGGCACTCCTGGTCGAAGGGACAGAAGATGAAAATTACTTTTCCATCGTTTCCCATTGTGCTCCCGCAGTAGCCAGTTTACATGCACTTCAGTGCTGTGGTGATGAAGATTGTAAACTACTGGCCTCACACTGGTTTAATGTCTTCCTTTCATTTTCCTCTTATTATATGTTAATATATGACAGCCATGCAGTGAGATAATTGCTTTTTTTTATAGGCATAGTGTTTCTATCCAGATCATAAAAACAGTTCATAATTGCAGTTTGAAGACAACATTGTAACATTGCAACATTTCCGCATTAAGATGTCTAAAAATGACCTTCGTTATATCTTTTGAGTTGTTTACTTACACTATTCTAAATGTTTCCAGCAATGTTCAGACACAGAGAAATATGTAACTCATTCAAGATTATGCTGCGTTTCATCTGGTCGCCTGTCGCCATAACTTCCAGCAAAACATCAGACGATACGCGAGAGAGTGAGGAAGGAAGTCAGCGAATGTAACTTGACCTGCATCAATGTACTAGAAGTAATGTGAATATAGCTTTTATACATTACCTCGTCCGTGAACATTTCTGTCAGAGATCTGTCAGATAGATTTTGGCTGCATTCGCGGGAAGTCTGCGAGTGCTGAGGGCTGTTCAAACCCAAAATGTTCAGTCCGAAGGCTCAAGTGGACTCTGTGCAGGACTTCCACTTGGGGTCTGGACTTCACGAGACTTTACTGATTAAAATACCCACATATTCATCCCAATACAGACATGACGTTGCAGTTTTACCCATTGCCAACTAAAGAAAACAAGAAAAACACATTATTATATGTGTAAAACAATTACTATATTAAGACGCTACTTGAATCATATAGGCCAAAAATAAGAGTGAGAGAGTCCAACTCAGGGGGTGGTTTGGTGGGTCATTCTTTCTTACTTACCTTATTTTAACCCAAAGTATTATCTTTTTTCACCTCACCCTAACCAAGTAGTTTATTTGCTTAGTCCTGACCAAATAGGTTTTTTATTGGGCTAAACATAACCAAACTGTGACCATTTGACATCTTAAATAGTGTTATAAAAGTCATAGTATGTCATTCAATGCGAACTGTTTGTCAGCACGCTTTATTTTGAAAATCTTATCTGATCTGATGCTAGAGGGGTAGGTAAAGCATCATGGTTTGAAGCTTAGACCACTGGCCAAGCTGGCAATTTGATGAGTTGTGAGTAAGAACGTGTTGATACAGAAGTACAGGCTATAGAGGTAATAAAATGCATTTTATTTTTGTAGTTATTAGGCCCGTCTATCAGCAGCTTATATTCGCCTTGCAATTTCGCACCCTTGCAGACTCGACATGATGACAATGAACAGGTATGTTCAGCTGAGGTCTGAGAGGGCTCAGCCTATGAGTCCAGAGGGTGGACATTTGGATTCAGTCGGTTGTTTACCAGTGAAGACAACAACAGCAGCAGAAGTTACATATTGTGCATTGTGCAAATGTTCCTCTGTACCGTACAGTAGTCTTAGGGCAGCAGTGGGGGAGGGTTTAGTGCTAATGGTGCTCTGATGTTTGCTATCTCTTCATATGACAAGTGAGAGGACATCCAGCAGGGAAAATGAGTCTGGATATATCACTGGCCCAGCCATTTCTGATGCCCTTTTCTGAGACGAATCAGACCTGTCCACTAATGTAACAGCAGTCTCGCATCACATCCTGTGTCACAAGAGGCCGGTCTGCCTGGAAGAGCTTCTAGCTGCTGTCATTAAGAGGAAATGGGCCCAAATGCCCAGCTCGGCAAGACTGATAGGCTTCCATTGACCGGAGCGATCATGCTGAGACAACAGAGGTTTATACACAATTTCACACATAACTTACTTCGCTGGACGTTCTGTCCACTGTGGCGTGTGTAGTTAAAGTATTATCAGGCCAGTTTTGTGTAGCTTTATATAAATGTTTGATGTGAACACGTGTAAGTACATAATTAAAGACTTTGTCTATATGAAATATGCAGTGAAACAATGGCAAATATGTTACTGCCAAGCATGAGTAATGCTTTTGAAGCCAGTGTTTTGTCTCTCAGTCTAATTGTTTTATCAGTGGGATATTCATTGGAGTGGAATACGGACAGAAGGCTGGCGGAAGAGAAATGGAGATTCATATTGGATAATGGCTTCGTCTCTTCCCGCTTTTCCTGCCTGCCAGTCTGTCTGTCTGAGCCTCACACACACACACACATACACACACATATCCCCTCTGGTGTCACACAAACACGTTCAGGGGTCCTGGCAATCTGTTCAATCATTCCCTTCTGCAGGTCTTTATACGGCTCTCTGAGGTCTAATTACCAGTGACAGAGGACTTGAACAAATGACAGAGCATAAAGAACCACCCCTCCTTCACCTCAGTAAGTAGGAGGCCTTAATGTGAAAGCCCCCTAATAGTTTGCACGTTAAGTGTTAATAGGCGAATATCATCCTCGGCCTTAAAGTGATGAAAAGGCAGAAGGATGAGAGCATAAATGAGATAAGGGAGTCGTTATGTTCAATAGCACACTTTTAATTGAAAATGACATTCAATAGAGAGTCACATACTGTAGAGTGATATCTTCTATCACTGTGGTGTCATACAGTCAAGGATGCAGACAGATGGCAAGTAGAAACTCACACCTCTGGAAGCCTTTTCAGGACTGTGAGGATTTTTTTTCTATTTGAGGTGAATTCTGAGATTTCTATTGTTGGACAATGAAGAAGCAATTCGTAAGATATGGCCAGAATTAAAAAAAATCAAAAAATGACATTATCATTATCAAAAGAATGTAAAGAGACAGTTTTGACATTGAGTTAAAGATGTCTGTGTACTGTGTTGCAGAGTTGTCTACTGAAGTTAGCATGCTAAATAGCTAACCCCAGCCTGCCCTGTCTCGTAATACCACTTTGTACTGGCAAGAGGTGACAGCCAAGGACAGCTAGCAAAGAGCAGCAGTTGTCTGTTACTCTTATGATATGCTGCCTCTGAGCTATACGTTAAACATGGCAACTTATGTAAAAATAACTGCATCATATGTATTTAATTGCATAAGGTAAAGGGCAGGGCTGCACAGTACATACGATTTAATTGTATATCCTTATCGTGACGTGAGACTATATGTCTAGATCTGTAATCTGTTTATGCATCCATGACTGTAGCTACTGTTAGCTCGTTAGCTCAGTTAGCCGTGCAGCTATCCTGACTACCAGGGGTGTGTTGGTGTTTATAATGCTAGCACAGGAGCTTTGGACTGCTGGGAGAAACAGGTTTTCTTCAGCAGATATCTCTGTAACAGAACATATAGATGTCTTTGACGTAACATCAGAACTGTTATCTCTTCACATTCTGTTGATCATTTTAGTTACTTTTTTCATATTTTAAACTAAAATTCTTACATATTGCAACTTTAAAATATCGTCCAGCCCCAGTGAAGAGATTCTTTTCTCTTCTCATATGATGTAATGATTCGTTCCAGTCCTCATCATTATCTGAGTTTAGCTGTGTACTTTAGATCACGTTCATATCCCTTCTGAGTGCAGCACAAGAGATGAGTACATGTCGATAAAACAAAGGCTTTGTATCATCAAGAGGTCTGTTAGGAAGTCTACCTGTCACAACAGCCATTTAAAAAACAAAGCGAGCCGGATAATGGAAGCTTCTGTGAAACCCAAATCTCTTAGAAATACAGAAACAGAACAGAGTGAAGAGGATCCAAGATGAGATAAGCACTGATCGAAGTCTCATTTCACAAACCTTTGCTCTCAAGTTTCTCTTCTTCCGTGCTACTTTGTGGTACTGAATCTAATTTATTCACTTGGCGTAGCTTGAGCGGCATTGCTGAATTAGGAGGACTAGAAGCTGTGAATTGCATTTATCAGCTGAAGGAGTTAACGACATGCCAGGTGGGATGATATGAAAGCCTTGCTTCAACAGTGAAAGAGGGAATACAAAGTTAATCTAAAAGCGGTGGGAGGTGCACGCTTCAGTACATGATAGGACGAGAGGGAGGCAGCTTATATTCCATGCAAAGCGTAGCTTTTCTGCACAGATCTTAATGAAAACCTGGGATGAACATTGTCATCCTTGATGCCCCCTGTTGTGCTCCGCTGCCTCTCCCCAGATAACTCATGGAAAAACCTCTTGTCAGTGCTTTATTGAACTTGAAGATAACGGCAGCTGCTAATGCTGTCATTCTGCCAGAAATTGTGTCTCACAGTGTCCCCGCACTTATCAGCTAATTCGTGGGTTTCAGGTACGAGGAGGGAGGAGCTGCACAGAAACAAAAGAAGATTATGAACGCGTGACCTACAACATGTCCCCTGTCAAGGATACGTCCTCAAGTTTTACTATAGAACATCGAGCTGTATTTAAAATCCAATGATTATGCAGCGTATTCATCCAAAGCAGTATTGATTCTCCTCGCTGACGTTCGGGTGTAATAATTACTGTTATCAAGTATCTCGCAGTTTGCTCTGCTGTTGACAACCGTGAAAGATGAATGTGCTTCTTGGTTTTGCACAGTAACGTGTTAATGAAGAGAAGGTGTAGAGAAATGTAATGTTTTATGAATATGGTGTTGGCGTCACTGCTATATTTCCTCTGCCAGTTCAAATGGGGACAATAAGTAGCACATGTTGTGACTATCTGTCAGCTGTCGTTCTCTCGCAGCACTGAGAACTCATTTGGTTTACTTGATAGAAGAAGCTTCACTTTTTTAGCCTGTGTTGCATGTCGCAGACTGGTGACACAAACATTTTAAGACATCATGATTCATTTGTAATTAAGGAACGGGTCATGATTAGGGGGAAATACTAATATATAAACTTTTTTAGAGAGTTACATTAGAGGATCAGTACCACTCTCATGTCTGTTTGCTAAATAAGGAGCTTGAGCTTGGCGAGCAGCTGGTTAGCTTAGCGGAGCATAAAGACTGGAGGAACAAAACCCTTCAGAAGAAACAGTCCAACACATAGGAGATGTTTTACACTTTAAAACATCTCCTAACCACTCTCACTACTAAACCAACAGTGAAGGAAACAAGTACTAGCTAATCAGAGGCAGAGTATGGCGGGTTATGCCCAATCCCAATACATTCCTTGCACCTACCATTAGCCCTAACCCTCCTGTTTGTGCGTTCATACTAGGAATAGGGTGTCAGGATTCTTGTTGGGCTCCATGGCCCTCCAAACAGAGGTTTTTCCAGAGGCACACGTCAAACTGAGGGTTATGAGAACTCTGTTGTTTCAATGTGTTATGGTCCTTTTCTTCATGATACGGATAAAACAGTTGCTACTATTTTGTGGATGTCCCAGTAGCTTGGTAACGCTGCACTGTTATTGCTTATTTGTGCATGACAGTCCCACATTTTGATGTATTTCAGTGTTGCACCCCCAACTTTGATGGCATACGAGACCCAAAATATAACTTAAAGCGGCTCTGTGGAAAGTATGTGTTGTGCTGTTTATGTTGCTGGACTCCATTTATAAACTAACGTTAGCCACTGTTGCTCTCTGAGACGAGGCACTCAAGAACGTGCATAAAGTCACATCCTTTGGACTGTCACGGATAATGCGACCCGAGACGTTCACAAAGAAATCCACAGTCCAGCAGCATTTAACAACTTATAACGTCCACAAGCTTGTATAGGCGATCGAGAGCGACTGGAAGGTCTCATCATTCACGTCACGTTACAGTCTGCTCACATACGGCCAATGAAGAAGTGATTAATGCATGTAAATTACTACAAATTGTTACATAGCGCCCGTTTAAGTGAAGTTGCTGCCTTTGGTACTCCTCCTCTAATATCAGTGCAGACTGGCAGGGTATATATATATATATATATATAAAATATGCCTGATGAGAGTAAAGAGATGATTCATTTATGTATTTATTTACATGGTATCACCAGCACATGGCAGAAAATAGCAATAGTACGACAAATAATCATACAATGTCACAGACATCCTGTTTGTACATGTTTCATGTTAACATGTATTTTATGATGTATTAACGACCCAAACAGGAGACTAGAGTTTAAATGCAACTCTTCTCTGCAGAGAACGTTCTGTTTGCCATAGTGGAGTGTAAAAACAGACACCGTCTAAGTGGAGCACCACTATGAGGCTTCATTATGTGGTTAGTCATTTGTTCCTGTGGTCTGACCGCTGGTGGGCTGCACAGCTGCCGGCTGAATTAAAAGCCCAATCTCACCAGAACCAATAGAGGTCAAGTTCAGTACCATAGTAGCATGGAATACTGGTTTGTGCCAGAGTCATACAGATGGTCCACTGTCTTTAGTGCTCACTGTCAATCATATATTCCTCATAGCCATTCATGCTCTCCTGTCACCCTCACACACACACACACACACGCACGCACGCACGCACGCACGCACACACACACACACACACACACACACACACAAGCCCACAAGCACACAAAATCCTCTCTATCTCAAGGCGCCACAACAGTGTGAATTTTCCCTATTGGCAGGATGCAGCCTGCAAGTAAACATAGCCCACAGTCAGTTGTGTCACATATGATTACAGCAATGTGCTGAAAACTAATGGCTGTGTGACGCATGTTTTCAAGGCTCTGTTATCCAGCGATAGCGCTTTTTATCAGGATGTATCGTGTGGATGGTAAATTAAACAGAGGGGAATATTTGTATCACCATGTTTGTCACATGCATTTCAGACTGCGTGAGGTTACGAAGTGAAAGTAAATGATGCCATTTTGAAAAAACAATTCTGCTAACAATTTCTTATAAAAAATGAGAATGTGCAAACTGAGAGTGAATGAGCGAATACTAAAGAGTCATCCTGTTTACTCTGACAAATTGCAGGGGGGGGGGGGGCTTTCAGATAAATGCTAACGCTAACATGCTACCATGCTACCACGCTTACAATGAAAATGCTAATATGCTAATGTTTACCAGGTATATTTTTTTCCATGTTCCCCTGTGTAAACAGTCATGGGTCAAACAAATTATTTCTTAATTACTAGTTAAATTACATTTGTTTTCTGCAGATCACAAGTTTATGTTGTAATCAAAGAATAACAAATGTTGTTTTCTTGACATAACAACATAATTTTCTCGAGATCTGGAGATAATGAGCTTTGTTATACCGAGTCCTAACAAGTGTCTAATTTAAAAATACTTGTGGAGAAAGGTGCTACATAATGATACTGTTGTTACACCTGCCCCTTACAGTAGCTATAATGTAAATACCCTCCTATCTAATCAATAGGTAAAAACATTAAACACTAAAAACATATTCACATAACACAACTTTGTCTTCAATAGTAGGTATTTGTTTCTCACAATTCCACATTTTACTATTTCTTATGCGTCAGAATATCTAAACCTCCATCATCCTCTGCTGTTTCCTCACAAGAGCCTCGAAGATATTCAACAGTCATGGCCTGCATCCACCTGAGAGCTGTTTATCATGCTTGTTGTGCGCGCGTGTGCGTGTGTGTGTGTGTGTGTGTGTGTGTGTGTGTAGTTGTCTGATCCCACCACAAGAGGCCAGTGCAATTGGAACTATAAATAGGCTTCACAACAGTCCCCAAGCGGCTGTCTGAGGAGTAAAAAGTGAAATTTGGAGGTGCTCACCTCACTCACAGAAACCTGAAACCACCAATAAAAGTGATTTGGAGCAATTCTTATTCTTTTCACTGAGGCACAGCGAACTGAATCCCAAATACAAGCCAAACTTCACTTCACAAAACTTTGTGGGAGCCAACATAACTCAATACAGCTATTTCTGTTACTATTCACTCCGAGGGAACATGAATTACTGCTTGCACTTAAGGGGAAATGAAATATAACCTGAGGGAAGAAATAGTGGAGGAAGCTGAAAGACTGATTTGGTTGGTAGAGATGTGCTGACAGGTTTCTGAAGGTATTATATTACTGCAGTTTAGGTTTTTGCTTGTCTGTCAAACCCTTTCCTTTCAGCTCGAATCTCGACGAACTCTTATCAAATAGTCTTATCAAACTGCCTCAGTGTGTCTTTTCAAAACTGAGATTCATTATGTGATTTTCGGGGTGGTTTATTTGGAGAATGTTTTTCCTCGTCATTCTGAGTTTCTGAGCAAAACTATTTTAAATTGGAGTTTCATGTCAACAAAAACTGAATGGACTAGCAATAAATACCTCTGTATATTTAACACATGGCCACTTATCATCTGGTCTATTTACCTCAGTCATTGCTTCTTCTTTTCTTTCTTTTTTTTTGATATTTCATTGATTGTGGCTTTTATTCTATCAGTCTAATCTGTTAATCACTCAACCTGTTAAACCCTTAAACCACTTAATTTTTGACCTCAGTATTTATCATCACAGTAAGTCACTTTTCTTCTGTTGTACTTACTGAAGTCATCTACTCAGTCTTTTATTTCTCTTGATTTATGAGGCGCTCTGTAACTTTGTTTCAAAGATAATTGCTTTGTGTGTATTAGGCCTAATTGTATTGATCAGATATTGCATTCTTTGTTTCTGGCCCCTACTGACATGGGCCTTAATGTTATTTAAGGTGTTATTGATACATTCAGCCACTAAATCTGGCTGCATTCACATCAGAACACCTCTGTCGTTCGAATAATCAAGGGGTTAACAGTTTGTTACGCAACCTAGCGATGCTAATGCTAGCTAACTAACGTTTATGTTGCTAACACTACCTAACATTAAGGATGCTATAGCTTGCTAGTTAACATTAATGTTGCTTACGCTAGCTAGCCAATGTTAACATTGCTAACACTTGTGAGCTAAAATGAATATTGCCAGTGCTTGCTAGCTCGCACTAACATTGCTTATGTTGTTAACGCTACTTGATGTTAATATTCCTTAAATTAGCTAAAGTTAACGTTGCTAACGCTTGCTAGCTAATTTTATCATTGCTGTCAGAGTCTACAATCAGCACTGCTCCCAATAGACCTCACTCTGCACTCTGCACTGTCAATTTTCCTCATACCCATATTTATTTATTTTGATTCTGATAATGCGAGCTAATGTTATTGTTGCCCCCACTAGCTAGTTAACGTTGTTAATGCTAGCTAATTTAATGTTGCAAATGATAGCTAGCGTTATGCTAGGCGCAAAGTGTAGAATTCAGCCATTTTTACGTTTTTTTTTTTAAACACAAACTGGCAACTACCAAGACTGTTGATCTACGGCATTATACTATTGGCTGACAAACCTTGTTAGAAGATGGAACCAACTGTCAGAGATAAACAAAACAATCATTTTGGACTCAGCAACATTTTTTAAATTATTTATTTTCAATTATAATAATGTTTTTAAAGGAAAGAAATACTTCTATCCTGCACCTTTCTACAAGCTTTGAAGATGTGTTATTTAAAAAAATTGATTTTTGCTGCATAAAACTGTTATCATTATGACCTTTAAGCCTGATGCTGGAGACCATAACTTAAAACTCCTGCAAAATGAAAATTTCACAAAAATTCACAAAATTTAGACTTGCTGGAATAAAGCGTCAAAATAATCATAAATCTTTGGATATTTTAATACTCTTTCTTCCTTCATCCAAAACAATTCAGGTGCTCCTGGACATGCAACTTCTTCACAGCTGCAGCGTTTACATAAAACATCACCTCAGTCAACTATTTACAGATGATTGTTGTCAAGTGTTGCCTCATGTTTACTTATCCAGACAACTGAATAATGATACTACAAATGTAAGAGAAATGACTGTAAAAACAAAGAATTTTGCATGTCTGTATATTACAATAAATGATTCAATAAGGTGCTGAGATACCAGTTATCTTCTTAAAGATCCCTCCGTTCATTCGGTGATATAAGTGTGTTTTTCAGTGAACCTGATTGCAATCTTTCCTCCACCTCAAACATTTATATTAAGTCATTACTCATTATTTTATCTTCAATTCTATCTTTATATGTGAAACTAACTGTGGCGCTTTGCATATGAAAACATATGCTTTACCCTGAATATATGCTGTGATTGCAGGAGTGAGGTGAAGCTGAAAAAGTAAGTGTGAATAAAAGTGAATTTTAAACCGGCTTTTCTTTTCTGTGTCAAAATCCTTGATCTCTTTTGCAAGGCAGATGGACACTGGTGGGCAGAAAGTCTTCGAGCCTGGTTAAGGCTTCACTACTCTAACCTTTAGGAAAATGTCAAGATCGTTCACAGAGGGAATCCCAGCTGAATTAATCAGTGGGTAAGATAGATTCTTTGGCCCTTAAACCTGGAAGGTAAAAAACAACAGCAGTGGTGGGTGGGCCGCTGACAGTGCTGCTGCGTCAAAGTTTCAGTCAAATATTTGTAGCCTTTTTCAAGAGACTTAGAGCCTGTTGAAATATTATATAATTCCTATATGAAACTATCAACCACATTTTGTAATAAAAAGTGTATTTTTATAGCTGTTTGGAGAGTGATTCTTAAGAAGCACAAGAGTCTACAGCCATGCTAATCGCTTTTTTACTCAGGCAGCCTGGGGCTTAAAATAAATGCTAACGCTACTATGCTTGCAATTAATAACCAAAGTTAGCCATAAAAAGTAGATTTTTTGGTAGCTGTTTAGAGATCATGGGGCTAAAACCATGCTAACGACTGTTTCCCACAGGTAGCCTACTGTGGAGCCTTAAGATAAATGCTAACGCTGCCATGCTACCATGCTTACAATGACAATGCTAATATGCTAATGTTTACCAGGTAAAAATCGTTTCAATGTTCACCACCTTAGTTTAGTGCGTTAGCATGCTAGTCAATTGCCCCCATGTTCGAAAAAACACAGCGATGGTGCCCTCTTGGATGCCCCTATGGTTGATAAAACATAGGTACCCTCTAGGGTATAAATGTATCTGGACTTTCTGCATGCTGGTGCCCCACCACATACAACTGGAGCCCTTTTGTTTTTTCATCCCTGCCCCTCAAAGATCCTGAGTCCGCCACTGGTTGAGGTTGATGTGAATGTCAGGAATTCATCCTGAGGTGAACGTCTGTACCACATTTCCTGACAATCCATAGTTATCCATAGTTGTTGAGACAGGTCACTCATAACCAAAACTGTTAACCTGCTGGTGGCGCTATAGAGGAAGAATAAATCAGTCGGATCATCAAAGACATTAGGATTCATCCTCTGAGGACCATGAATGTGTGTACAAAAGTCTGTCCTATCATTGTAGAGATATTTCTGTTCTATTTCTAGAATTTACTCCTAAAAAACCTACTTTCCAGAACTCTGTGTGGGTTTTAAGGTTTGTAGAGAAGTCAAATAACAGCCTCGCTGAATAAAACATAGTGGAAAACATGAAACATTAGTGTACATCACTGCAGACACATTCACTTTGTGAATGTAAATATGAACTGAAAGAGTTTCCCACACGATAAAACAACTCTCGAGTATCATTTCAGTTCTGTTTCGCTGTGCTATTCTCTCGGCTACTTCCTACTATCATCATGCTGTTTCAACTCCGCTAATGTTTATGTGCAAACCTAGTGGGTGCAACCTCGAAATAACCCAACTGGATCAAACAGTCGAACATGAATATTTTCATCTGTTGCTCTGAATTCATTGAAGTCATCCCCACGTTTGTAGTCTCCAACTATCAAGTGGTGTAGATGTGTATAAGCATTTTGATTTCTGTTTTCTCTCTGATTCACAACTGGAATCAGAAGGGATACATGACCATATTTTATGTGCGAGGTGTCAGCTGGTACTGCAGATAACACAGGAAGCGCATTTGAGTGTTTTCACATCACTGACATGAATCCACTGGGGATTTCGCTTTCATCACGCGTAGCTGTGCTGTCTCAGCCACTGGCCAAGTAAAGTGTGTTGACAGCGTGAAAAAAACAAAGGCAATGTGTTGAAAAGCCCACAACCTTTTTTTTCCTTCTCTCTCGTAAATACATTTAGCTGAATCTTAATTCCTTTCATACATGATGGAAAATGAGAACACCCACCTGGCTAAATCAGGTCAAAAGCATTAATTTCCATTTCTACACGTATTGCATTAGAGTCCAGCCCACACTTTCAAATTGACAGTGAATACGCTGGCCTGAGAGCATTAAATAATGACCTTGCAACACATTGACCATTACCACCAATCCACCATCACACCCTATGCAGAGCTGACAGTGGGCCTATATCTAGGGAAAGAAAGTGAGGCGCAGAGTATTCAGAAAGCTTCGTCTGTGGAAACTGTCAAGCGTCAATTTTCCTATCCTCTCTGTCCTTTTACTCACTTGGTTGAGCTTGATTGATACTGCAGCGCGCCATTCCCTCTTAATCCTATGCATTTTTAAAGAACTAGTGGGACACTTGCTGGGAACTCATTTCCAATGACTCTAACCATATTGTAATAAGGCAGAGATAGTGCTGGCGTGGCGCTTTGTATTGATTCAAGGCAGAGGTCTCTGAATTGTGATTCATTACAAAACCCAGCAAAGCAATATAGAGGACTAAAACACCCTCTTGTGTTGGGAAGTTTGTGTGAATATGTGATATAGAGTATGCAATACTCCGTGTCCCCATTTAGCCCCACCTATAAATGTTCTGTAAAAAAAACACATCGATGCACAGTGGTGCTTATTGGAGAATATTAGCATTTCATGCAAAGACATTACATTGAAGTACTTAGAGTTAGCATTATGCTGTGGCTCCTTTGCCAATATCAACTGCATATTTCAGTGCACAATAACCCAGGGAGAGGCAAAGACTGTTTGCGGGCTATGCTGAATATTTTAACACCTCTGCATATTGTTCTTGCACTGAAATTGTTGTTCATCTTAAAATGCCTGTAGCCGCTTCATCTTTCAACTTGTTCCTCCTGTTGAGAAGAGCGGCTTCCATGGAAACATTTACATATGGCAATCACTGAATTATTAAAAAACGTGTCAGAGGAGGTGCCATAAATACACACCGTTTCCTTTGTGTGCACAAACATTAGAAGCCAGTAGAGTTGGACAGCACTTGCAGAGTCACCAGCTTCTAAACTCTGATCATTATCCGGGAAAAACCCGCGCAGCTGACGCCTCTGAGGGATGTTTGTTTTTGAGTCGCCGCTGCGGAGAAATCTGATTGGAGGCTGAAATATAAAGGCATCAAAACCTGAGAGAAGGAAAGAATTTCCAACGAAGCTGCAGCGTCCACATGTTTAATGACACTGCACTTTTGTAGTTTTGTCAGAGTACAGAGTCAGATCATGATCTGTCGTGACTTCACTGCCATATAGAGTAACCATTTCTCTTTTAAACTGGACATTTTTTAGCCCACATACAGACATTATGTATCCTGGGAAAGAGGACATAACAGCTAAAAGGTCAAGTCACCAATTATTTGCCTCATCTGTGCAACTGATTAACGAAGAGAAATGTTCCACCGTCCTCACATGCCAACACATACACATGCAAACATACATTTGTGAGGAACGAAATGAGGTCTGTGATGGAGAAAATCAAAACAGTGTGCATATACGCAAAAAAAAACAACCCAAATACTGAAGCAAAAAAAAAACAAAGCCTTTCTAAGGCTCCCTCTATCTTCATTTGGCTGACAGGCGAGTCTGAGTGTGTGACAGGCTCAGATGAAAAGTGTATCTGGGCAGGCTTTCTAATGAGAGCGGGGAGTGGTCGTTAGAGCTTTAATCTTAGGCTCGTAGCAGAGGGGACATAAAGAATTTGCAGCCCTGATGTTAAATAATGGCGGACTGTAATGAGGCGACACAAATTGATATGAATGTTCTCGTTGGTACAGTGGGGTCAGGAGGGGTACAAACTATGGACATGTTAGTTGGTGAAGCTGTGTAGGCATAAAAGCTTTTTTCTGCCAAAGGGCAGATAATCACAACGCTCGGGCCATTCACACGCGAGACATCCAGAGGAATTGCTTTTTCAGTTCAAACTTTTTTCGTTGTTGTTTCCAAAAAGGGAGCTGTTAGCATATTCATTGTTGCAGCATTGTTAAAGCAAAAGCATTGTGCTGTCAGTGTATGTGCTATGCTCTATATTGGGTAGTTAACCAACCCCAATGTGTTGCCCAAGGACATGCTTGATAACAATTGGTGGAATAATGTAAAAAGAATTGCATGAAAAGACTGTTCGACTGCTCTGCAAACAGAAAAACAGATCGCCACAGGCATTGTCCCTCCATATCTCTCCCCTCTCTTCTTTCTCTCGCTCTCGCTGTCTCTCTGCATGCTTATGTATGGTCATAGGCAGTTTCATATCACTTGTGTACCCACAGCTGTGTGGGTGTCAGCATGCGTTTGTTTGGTTCTTTGTGCTGTTTCCTTATGTCAACATCATTGTGGGCCGCATCAAAGCAACTTAGACTCCACAATTCCTGTGACAGCTGAGCTGTGTTTTAACAGTTTCACCACTGTGACCCTGACTTTAGGAAGTGGGTAGTGAAGCTCGTTACTGAACGCTCAGCCTGGACAAAGACCTCATCACTTTCTGACCTCATGTATACAGTATTTTTTCAGCGCTGAATCACATTGTTGCATTTGAGTCAGTTCACCTTCATGCTGCCATCTTTAGTATTGTAACACTTTTTTCTGAATCTGCTGCTGCTACTTCTTCAGAGAACCTTCAAAGATGACTTTTTTTGGTAATATATATATATATAAAAAGTGTATAAGAAAGATTATTAATACTCTATATCTCTCAAAAAATTCTCATTTCACAGCAGAAGCCATAATCCCTCCTCTATACACTAGAGACCCTGAGATGGCAGCCGTTTGTCTGACAGCTCATTTGAGCAGGTAGGTGTTTCTAAGCCCTCCCTAGAACCTACAATAGCCAATGAGTGATTATGTAGACAAGTGGCCCACTCCAGATGATTGATGCATCATGTAGCCAATGATATTTCACATCCAGAAATATATAGTTTATACCAGTTTTTAAAGCCCTGAATTTGGAAATGCAAGTTTATGTAGTTTTTTCATTTTGCTCTTTGAAATCTGCTGACAACTAAACACTTGTTTTTACTACTTTATGTGCTTAAAGTTTATTTTAATCAATCAAATTAAGGAAATAAAGAATTATAATGAGATTTTGCTCCTGTTACACTCAGGCAGTGGTATTATGAGGTCATAGAATAGCTTTTTTTTTTTTTTTTTTGCCAGGCAGCTGAATCAGTCTTTGGAAAAACCTGTTAAGTCTTCATTTTCAGTGATATTGTTATCTAATTTCCAATCCAATCCAAATTACATGTACATGTACATGCCTAACATGTAGAGCCTGAACTGGGATCATGTTAGACTATATGTTTATTAACTAAGAAAACTTAGTGTTCTGGAATTAAACTATTAATTTATTAGTCTATTATGATGTGGACAATCTCCTTTAATAAACTTTACAGTAAAAGGAGCAGCTTTAGCCTTTACGGCTAATTTCCGGCTGTAGTCCCCGGTTGATTGACAGAATAGACAATCTTGACTAGCTAATATTACAAGGGGATGCAAGGGATAAAAAGAACGAATGTGGAAAATAAATACAAAGAAGTTAAATAAAATCAAATAAAAAATGGTACATACAAGGCATGGAGCGGCAACAGATAATGACTACGTCACATATCACGTTTGACGGGGGTTAATGTTTGCAGTTGTAGTTGTCTGATAGCCACAGTTTTGAGTGTCTGGTGAAGGTGGAGTATGTATTTACGTCTTTGATGATGGCGGGCAGTGAATTCCAGTTTTGTATGGCTTTGACTGAGAATGATGATTGACCGAATGTGCTTTTCCTGAATGGGGTTACAAGGTCACCTCTTGTGGTGCTTCTAGTGTTATGACTGCTTTTATGTTGGATTATAAATGAGTGAGTTGAGAGGGGGAGGGGCGATGTTATGGAGGATTTTGAAGACCAGGCAGAGGTTTTTGTATTTGATTATGTCTTCCCAGCTCAGTAGTTTCTGTTTTTTTAATGATGCAGTGATGTGAGCTGTTAAGCTTTTGATCCAGTACTTTGATGGGTTTTTTTGTAAAGGGTTGCTAATGGTTGTAATTTTGAGCTGTTAGTTTGTGGACCCATTGTGTTTCCCAGCTAATGCAAAAATGAGCCTGCAGATAACCTGTAACTGACCCTTACAGGTCACCTGCAGGCCAATTTGTGCATTAAAAAATGTAGGTGAGAAAAATAAATAGATATATCAGTGTGTTCAAACTCCTATAGATTAATGCAAGAAGCAGTTACAGAGCTTCAGACAGACAGCTGGGGAAAAAATCAGTTTATAACCTTTCAAAAGAGCCCAAAACTATGCCTGTACCCTAAATGGTTCAACAACAGCTTTGAATTTACTTTGGGCCGGACTGGGATTGGTGTTTTAGGATAATCATACATAACTTTCCAGGATTGGTAACAGGTTGATAAAAGATGTGTGGAGGTTGTTAAAAACAGACTATAATCTGGTGAGGGCCTGGTTTGTGGAAGAGCTGATGATACAAGATGGTATCATCATAAAATGGACAATGTTTGGTTGAAAAAATTAATATAGTTTATGTGTCAGGCAAAGAGCAGTGGGCCTGATAATGATCCTTGAGGATCACCAACATCAAGTGTCTGGAGACTGTAAACAGAATAATCAAAACCAATGACAAGCAGCCTATGGAAATATGATATTATGATCATCAGTATCAAGAAACATGTAGAGATCTACAGACTAGAGAGTGCAGAACAGTGTTGCTTTTTATAAACCACTTAAGAGAGACTTTATGCTCGCATCTTTGGAGCTTCAGCCTCATTTGCCTGTAAGAGAGAGGATGGGGGAGGTTCACAGCAGGGGAGCCGTGTAAAGCAGGAACAAGCTACGGTGATGACCTCCCAAGCTGCAGATGAAAAGTTAATTTGAATATAATTACTTTCACTACCTGCTTTTGAGAAAAAGGCGCTCATCACAATGCACAATGACACTTGATTAATATGTCAGTTTTTTCTTTCTTTGCGTTGGCAAACATTTGCTTTCCGGCCTTGTTTCAGTGATGTGTTTGACATTGATATACACTGGACAAGTGGCTGAGCACCGGCTCCCCAGCATCACCCAGTGGGAGGGCAAAAGTCAATAAAGAGGGTGTGCACAGCAATAACTTGTCTCTCCTTTACATTGGGCATAGACCAAACACCACTGTGTGATAGAAGGGTTTGTCATGCCTGCTGTCATGCTCAAGGGCATTTGGAAAGATCACTGCTTTAGATATGTTCACTGTGTGTGCCTGCAGCCATGAACTGCTGTACTTGCTTATTCATTATTATACACACAAATCCTTCCTGGAGATTTTGTGAAGAAAATACAGTCTCGTACATTTGACTTAATGTGTTTGGGGCTCAAACCGTATGAAACAGTAAAAACACTGGTATCTAACACAGATCATCACCTTGTGCTAGAAAAAAAGTACACAGTGAATAAGGCAGTATGAAATAAAATGGAAAACACTAAGCAATATTGAGACCATAGCCATGTGTGAATGAAACAGACAATAGTGTCTGGAAGGATTTAGCTGCCGTCATCGAGCGAGCGCCTCCATTGCTGTCAAATCTTCCCCAAGGTGTGTGAGAAAATAATCACGGATAAGAAAAGTGAGTCTGCATTCTTTCCTTTTGTTCTCTTAGCGTTTGAATAATGGCCGGGCCACTGTGGAGAGAATTTCCCAGAGTAAATATTGCCCTCTTTTCAAGAATAAGTTATGCATTAACTTCATTTTGACTGAGAAGTCTATAAATTGATTCCAAGGCTCATTTCTCGTTTTGTTGCCCTCAGTTAAGAAGTTTGATTTGAGCCTGAGTTTCAGTTAAAATTCGGGGTGTATTAGCATTTTATGAGCCTGTTGTCACCAAATAGAGGCTTTATGTATGCAATTTATACAGTGACATATGCCGTTGCACTCAATAGAACTATTTATGGGGGTAAATGGGCATTTATCTCATAAGTATCAATATAAAACCTCATTTAATGACATAATGTTGGTGATTCTTCCTGATATATAAAGAAATGTTCGACAAAGCTGTAATAGCATAGAGAGAAAGAGCAAGTAGGAGAAATAATGAAGTCATGAGGTTTCCAGATTAAAGTAATTCCTTCCCTGTGCTTTCTCCATTCCCTCCACAAAAGCCTCCATGAGCTCACGCTCTATTCTCCAGACGTTAAAATGTCTCTCATTTCTTCTCGCTAAGGAAGGAAAAGAGAATGGGTCCTTTTGCCATCATTAATCTGCTGACTGGCTTCTCCTTCTGCCCTAGCTCAAAGCAGACAGAGCACAGGCCGATTTAATGTGAAGTTAAGTGATGCTGAGGCTGCAGTGGCAATCAGCGTAGAGCACTGATGTCTGCAGAGGCAGCGCGGGCTCTGCGTTAAAGAGCATCCATTAGCCCTCTTTTTAATGAAGCACATCTCATAATGATATCTATTCCTTTCTCTTTACCTCCATGAGAAGAAAGGGAACAAACTTCCTGGCTCATAAAGCTGCCATTCTGGGGTGTCAATAGCTGCTCAGGGAGAGTTCAGCAACGGAAGCTGAAGCCACGGAGGAGCATGGTGGTGCTTATAAAACAGATGGCTGATACACACAGTGAGTTCACACAATGTGATTTTAAACATCGCAACCCAAACAAACTGATAATAATGCTTCAAACCCGACCACATACTGAAAAAAGCATCTGGATCATAGTTCACACCTCTCTTAGCCAATCCAGGACACATCTTTACACGTTGAATTGCTGTGCAAGTACAGCACATAAGAAACATAATGTGACCCGGGTTACATGTTAAAGAGGCACAAAGTTTTTACAATTGAAGCTCAGTTCATTTGTCAGGAGGATTACTAGCCTGTGAAAACAGCTGTATAATGTCGGCTGTGGTTTAAAATGTGTCACATGATGTCATTTTGTCTTTAGTCTGAGACTTTACTTTGAGACTTAGTATCGTCTGTTACAAACAGGAGGAAAAGTGGACATTTAGGAGGGAGGTGGGCTAATGTAAGAGGCACAATGGCGTTGAAACGCAGGAGTCAAATGATTTTGAGTTTGACCCATATTAGAGACTAACAGCTCTCTTTTTGAGTCCCCTTACTTCAGATAGTAAAATGTTCATTTCTGGAGGCACCAGACAACTCTGTGCTCAAAAATTTCCCAGCCTCTTAAAGTGAAAAAGAGAAAGAGAAAGTACAATGAAATGCTACTCAGAGTCAGAATTCCTTCTCGTAAACTTGAGGCAAATCCATCGACCTCGACTGAAAGAAGAAGCAGCTGTCTGACGTCACACACAAAACACTGTTGGTCCAAAATGTAGAATGTTTATTCTGCCTATTCTTTTCTATTTCTCCTGCGTCCATGTCACGTGACTGTCAAAGTTTTGGTATGTGAAACAAATCAACATGGTGGTCATTATTGGTTGAAAATGTAATATTTTAAGATATGTGCATTAAGATATGTTTTGTTATTATTTTTAGTGAGAAATGTTTGTTTAATTTTCATAATCTTTGTTTAGTGAATGTGTCTGGTCTTTAGTTTGTTAGTTACTTTTTAGTTATTGCGAAGATTTATCCTGGTTTCGTCAGAAAATTGTTTAAATGTATATTTTCGGTTGCTGGTTGCTATGGACTCCATCTCCGAAATGACAGTCTCCACATTTGAATCATTGTTCGTGTTGTGTAGTAGTCTGAGTGTTTATGTTATTTGTTTTATGTTATGTAGCTGTTTAATAATGTTCTTTCAATAATAAAAAAAAACAAAACAACAAAGAGCTGAAGCTGAAATTAGCTTCCAGCGGACTTCCTGGACTCTCCCAGTGATGACATATTTCTTTTGATGTGAGACAACAATGGCAGCACCCATGGGGATAGGGCAGTGTGTATCTGTAGATGACAGTATTTGTATTAGACTACTGAATGGAATACTTCAATACGTTCCTGAGTATAGAGATGGCCTTAAAACAAAATGTATAATGGCATCTGTTACCTCATGTGTGGTTTTCCTTATATTTCATTTATATATGCAGGGAGGCTGCACTGCCGAGGGTCCAGCTGTGTGTACACTTTTTTGTTCCAGTCAGCGAAGTTTTTTCTTAACTTTTGGCATCGTCACCTGGAACGCTTGGAGGTCAGAAGCTGGAAATTTCAACGAGGAAATTCCAACTGGAACGCAGCACCGGTGCTGATAAGATTGAAAGCGTGGCAAGTTGCCGTGCTCGGACAGGGGCAACAAAACCAACAGAGGGGTGACAGAGTTGTCAGTCTGTGCACCCACACAGTCCTGAGCAGAGGTCTGATAGGCAACAAGTGAAAACACCTGTGTGGATGGACTGTGGGTGTGTGGGGGCTTTAAGAAATGTAGTTCGACATTGTAACCATGTGTTACATTTTAATGATCTCTGATATTTGAGCTTCAGGATTTTACCATAGAATATTTTTAGCCTCCTGTGCAGCCTCCATCAATGATAATGGCTTATAAAATTTACAGTGTATTAGCAACTCCCTCCAACTGTTTTACTTTGATTCAATGTTTCTTTTAAAGGATACCTTCACAGGGACCAATTAACATAAGAAGAGGCTCTCCGTAAAACAAAAACCTTCCACTGAACTCACTACATTTGATCAACTTTCAATAACAGCATTCAAAGCTCCCCTGAAGACTCCATTAAAATATTTCTGAAAGGCTTAGATTGCCCTTAACATTAAAAACACATTAGGTTACACATAATTCATAGTCACTCAAGTTCCCAAAGCTTTGAGAAAGAGAAAAGAATGATAAATTCAGACGCTTAGATGTGCGAGGAACAATGTAAAGTACATCCAGAGAACCGACAGTGCAGTTTCATAGACGCACAGACAAACCATGAGACGCTGAGAGAGAGAGAGAGGGAGAATCAAACCAAAATGATAGCTCCTTGTCATAAGAGACGCCTTAGTGCTGAAGCACTTTTATGTAATGAGAGCTACCGCGCTAACCTTTAGAAAGACAAGCATAACAATAGATGCAAAGCCGCCCGTTTTTGAGTCAGGTGTTTATCTTTGCTGGCAAAGTGAGGAATGTTTTTTATATTTCCAGACGGTGGCATATTTTTTTGAGATCACTCTGAAATGGACTGTTCAGCGATATTGTGCAGCTGCTGAATTCCCAGTTTCGTGACAGCAAAGGCGGAACAGTGGCCTATTATCTGGGTTATGCAATATAAAGTAGGCAGTATTTAAAAGTGTGACACAGATTTTGGGTGAGTGTACTAGAAGAGGTGGCCACACTGGCAAGTCGTTCCTGCTCACACTTTTCTGACAAAGCGATGAAGAACGTGGTGGAATTGATTCTTATTCTTATTCTTTTTTTTGTATTTAAGCAGAAAAAAGGGAGCTGTGTTTGTGTTGTTGAAGAGGCTCGTACACCACATCTGAGGAGGAAAGCCTCAGCTGCTGCTCTGAGTTCACAAGAAACCAACTTTCCAACTCAGTTTCTGGCCCACTAGCTCCCCCTGCTGCTGGACAAAAAAACAAAAAAAACAGAAATCCAACCAGAGAGGCTTCTGCATGTACTTTGCAACACCACACCTCTTCACATCAATCTATTTCTCACCAAAAAGTCCCTCTGGGTGTGCAAGCTATCTCAGCAGGTAATATTGCTCAGCCATGATTTGAAGAACAGCAAGACATACATTTTTTTTTTCCTCATGCGAACCTACGGTGAAATAATTACTGGGAGAAATTATGTATCCGCTGACATGGAATATTCATCAAAACGTTCAGAGGAGGATCCCTAAGCTCACGAATCATTAAAATCTGAATAAAATATAAATGACCCTGGTTCATTTGTCGGGTGTTGGTGTCTCACTCACAAGTATCAAAATGTTTGATAACTATCTGCACAGGCAGTCAGGGACGCCACAGGAATACATATTATCTCCACAGCACAGTGTGTCCAGTGAACTTGACCTTCTTTAAATGTAAGATTTAAGTAGTGATGAAAATGGAGGATGGGGATGTATGAAATATGGTCTATTTTAGATGTCCGTGACCTTGAAAGATGAGAGGCTTGATAGGGTTTATTGATTAGCAATTCTCTGCCCGCTAAGGAATACCAAGTGAGATGCACTGTGGCGGGAGGAAATAAGAGCAACAGACAATAGAGGATGATGATTAAGAAGTCTTCCACTGTGAATTTCACACCTAGCATGAGTCCTGTTAGTGGCAGCTGAGTCGTCTTCACCCTGTGTTTTTCTGCAGGCTCCAGCGCCCACTAAAATGCAAAGAGCCACAGGGGAAGAGACAGAGAGACATAGAGAGCGAGAGAGGAGGCTTAATCTGAACGTCTCTCTCTAAACTGGAATTATCAGCTCCCTCTTTAATCTCCGAGGTACCAAACATTTGAATTCCATAAGAGCCGCCTACTACGCTAGATTGTACTCTGCCCGCCTACTGGAATGCCAGCCCTTAGCATAGCATATTTGGCCATGCAGCAGTGTGCAGCACACACAGTCCTCAGACATTGTTTAGTGTGTGGGAGCTCATTTTGGCAGTGTTTGACAGTTGAGCTTTTGTTTCTGTGAGCTTTATGTTTGTTAGTGTTAGCTAAGGCAAAGCTCCGCGGAAACAAGGCGAGGGAGCATGAGGGGGACGTCGACAGGACGAGGGAAAGTCACGATGGATGGTTTGTAATGGTGCGCTCTGGTGATAATAGCCTCTAAATGTATGAGCAGTTGGTTATAAATCCACTTTTAACGACAGAAATATGAGCAACAATGTTGGTGGCTCGTATAAAGCAGGAGTGGAGACGGAGCAGGACTAAAAATAAATGTTAATATTCAGCACTGAAGCGAGATCTCGCAGACATGAAAATATGTGTCCCGGCTCACAAACACTGGATAAACATGATGGTCCAATAAAGAATCATCTCAGAACATCCAAAGCCAAAGCTTTGGCTCCAGCCCCGCCCCGCCCCTCTAATAAACTATGACAGCTGGTTTCGGGCCCCAGTTGTTCCAGGGCAAAACAGCTTTAATCTGGTTTGGGGGGCCTTAATGAAATGTGCTGTTCATAAGGCCTGTAACCATATTAGGAAGAGGGAAACTTGATATTGAGGTGGCCTCCATGGCAACAGTGTCGGGGACCATGAGTCCAATGTTTGGGAGGATTTGGAAACAGATTTGTCGGGCTTGAGGGGAGATGACAATGTGGAGAGGAAGGGGTGTCGAAGGAGTTGCATTTGCACAGTGAAAATCCCTTTGGAAATAAAAATTGGATTCCTCCTGTGATCTTTTGGCTTTAGCACACATGAGTCAGTGGTACCATATTAAACACAAGATGTGTGTTTTATATTTACTGGTGGAAGAAGTTCATATTGAGGATTTTTCCTCCGTGATCAGTTGTCCACTGTGCAGCAGAGTCCAAACGTCAAAGGAGTGGAATTTTCTTCTTTTTTTTGCAGACTGTTTATATTTTCTGCTGCTCTTTGCCCTTGATTGAGCATGCTGTCACTGTCACGGGTCAGTAATATGCCCTCTCCTTGTTCACTGCACAGAGGAAATGAATGTTTGCCTCAGTGTCCTGTACAGTGCGGAAGGTCTAAAATGGACACTCCCTGTGGCATGAGCAGCTTTAATAAAACATGACTTTAAAAAGCAGCCTAAAAACATAAACAAATCAGTTTAAAGTGTGCGATTAATGGCTAAAACCTTTATTTTGAAATTCCTTTTGATCATTTGATCCCTTTTTTATAATACCTTCTTATCTTAGTCCCTTTTAATTGTAATAACTTCTTATTTTAAATATTTTTATCTTAAATGTTTTAATAAATTACATGCTAGCCTTCTTTTTGTGTTCTTCTCCCTCTCTTCTCTCTGAGCTTCTCTCTAGGTGGCCATATTTAAGAGAGGCTGATGAGAAGGAGCTCTTAGATTTTGTGTTTGTTTCTTTTAAGAGTGAAGGTCTGGTCGTCCATTTTTTGTGTCTTTGCCTTTCAGTTTTTTAACTTTTTTAACTGAAGCTTTCCTATAGTTTACAGTGCTTCCCAGGGAAATGGCTATGTACCTCATCAAAAATCAACTTTCTTCAGAGTTTGCCGACATTAGTCCCACATAGCGTTTCTTTAATTGCCCACCTTAGTGCATGCACAGTGACTTGCCTCGCCTTTATGTGTCTCTCTCCTTTCTGTTTTCTCTCTACCAGCAACACTGTCTGCTTCCTTAGCCAGCAGTAAGTTTCTATAAAGTCGAGCAAAAAACATCCACGATACCGTTGTCATAACAGCAGTTGAGCCGAATGACATTGCAACAACCAGGTGCACTTACAAGTATAAGCAGGTCCACATTAAATAAAAGCGGTTGCATCACAATCAGTGTGTTTGCAGGAGGGATGTGACACCAGAGACACTCTGTCTGTCTGCAAAGCATGTGTGATTGACAGACGGAAAAGGAAGAGCGAGGGCTGATTGCCACCTTGTTAATTGATTGCGTTTTGCATCATTCTCGCAAACAAAAAAAGAGGAGCAGATAAAATGTATAAATTAGTCGCCAAATATGCTCGGGCAGCTGTTAATATACCTGGTGGTCCGCCTAAGTAAACTGTATGTGTAGGAAACACTGGTTTCAATAAAACGTACCATCCTGATTGTAGTCATGGAAAGAGCAACACTGTTGTTGAACACATTCATAAGGTGAACAATGACTTTATTGTCAGGAACAAATAATAATAATAATAACTCAGAGATCATTCTCACCGGTCCCTACAGACAGATTTTCATTTTTTCACAATAACCAAAGAAACAAAAATGAATAAACTGTGACCTGCACCATCATCTACACAACACATGATTTCTTTCCAAAAATGTCCAAGAAGAAGGCTCCGCTCCAACAAATTGTCTGTGACATTAAATCATTCAGCTACAGCTTAAACCACAGCTGGCACCACATCGACAATTTAGTGGATTTTGTCCACAATGTCCAAGTAATTAAGACGGTAGCCGATGAAACATGTCATAAAATGACGCGTTGTTTTCCTCATGCCTTCCAACTACACAGTGGAGACAGTGATGATTACAGCAGGACCAAACACAGAAATGTACTGGACACATACAGGTTCAGTTATTTGGAGGGTACCTGGGTATAAATATTCAAAACCTGCAGGCTGATGGCTTTCAAAAAATACATCAACACAGCCGATGATATCATCATTTTCACAAAGGTGGATTTACATAATAACAAACTGGCATTCATGGACTGCACCATCTCCCCTCAAGAAGGAGGGTGCCTTGAAGTTGAGGTGCACAGAAAGCCCGCATAAACCAGTGCTTCCTGTTTGATCCTCACCATCCACTTGAGCATAAATTGGCCAGAGTTCGAACCTCGCCCCATAGAAAATCTCAACAATCACTGAGGCACCAACACCAAGGGAACAGACGCACTTCCAACAGGCTTTGAGAACCTGTGGTTATCCCGCGTGGGCCTTTGTTAAAACCCAAACATCCCTTATGTGGCTGCATGCTGCCTTTGAAAAGTACCAGGGGATTTGTGCAAACCACAACATTTTCAAACCTGGCAACACACTAAGGCAACGCTTAGTTCACCCAAAGGACTGCATACCTAAACATCAGCAGAGCAACGGTTGCAGTGGAGTGCAGTGAGGAGTGTATAGATCTGTTGGCAAAACCATAAAACACTCCACAAACGCATGGCACAGCGTAGAGGAGCAACAGACAGGGTCAGGAATCAGCTGTGCTCATCTGTTTACAGGATGAGAAACAGGTTCAAGTGCAAAAATGAACATAACTGAGAATGTTTGGTCTTCAATAAATGGTGGAATGGATTGTTCAGGCTGCGTTCAGGACATCACGTTTGTTGCCATGCACACTGCCTGGCTCTCAGGACGTCAATGTTGGTCGGTCGTCACCTTTTTGGTCCAGACTGATATTATCTCAACAAGCAAATGATGGAATTTCTGTGACGATCGTGGATCCCAGATGAATCCCTAATGACTTTGATGACCCTCGACTATCCCTTTAGTGCCACCATAAGTTTAATATTCCTGGTTTTGAGTGAAATGTCTCGACAACTATTGGAAGGATTGAAATTTAGTGCTTTCATTCTTTCTCAGGATTAATTATAATAATATCTTTGGTGATCCCTTAAAGCTAATTTCTGCTGCTTGTGGAAAACAAAAGATAGAAGTAGCGTGGGATCATGGGAGTTATTGTCTTCATTGTTTAACAACCACCATTACCAGTGAAAATCTATGTGACTCAGGCAGAAATATTCATGGATGAGGCAATATTTTAATCTTTGATTTACATTACGTTAAATCTCGCTCCCCAACTTCCTTCCTTGCTTTCTGACTCTCCCAGAAGTTATAGCGGCAGATGGTGAAATGAAATGTATCCTTGAATAAAATTACAGATTCCTGTGTGTTTGAACATTGTTGGAAACATCTGGGACAATGTAAGTAGGCATTTCAATAAAATATACAACAAAAGTCCAGTTTTAATGCAGAAATCCCATCCAGCACCGTCATCATAGGATTTTAATTTGTTGTATATTTGAGTTTATAACCTGTAAAGATAATGGCATGCCCATCAGCCGCAGCTGCACTAATTTGCAAATGTTAGTCAACATGGTTAAAGTTATACCTGCTAAACATCAACATGTCAACATCGTCACTGTCATCGAGCCTGTCAGCTATGGAGGACTAAAACTGCCTAAATTCGAAATGAATAAATAAATAAATGCGTCAATAACTAAATTAATATGCCAATAAATGCACCAAAAATATTATTGAAAATAAATGTTGCAATTAATTAAGATGTAAAATGTGACATAAATTGATATTTCTGCTTTGATTTGCCTCTGTATTATTTACCTTTGTGTTAATTCAACTATTTATTTTCTTACCCATTTTATTTATTTATTTATTTATTTATTTTTATTTATTTATTTATTTTCTTATTTATTTTCTTATTTTGGCATTTTCAGTCCTTCATATTAGCAAACTGATGTTAGCATTAAGATCAAAGCACCATCATCAGATGATGGGCTAGGTTGTAGACCTATTAGTCTTATTTATCTTATAAAGCTGATCCGACTGTTGAAGTCGAACCAACTGAAACTGTTTCATCATGTGACTTCAGTGACTCACAAGTTTTCAACTCCTATAGAGGTGAAACAAAAATAAAATCAAACCCTCTTAGGATTCCAGTCGGGTAGACGGTTTTTACTTGTTATCAAATATTCTTTAATTTGCTGGTTGCTAATTGCTGTAGATAATTCAGGAGTCCAAGGCAAAGTGGAGATCAAGTCATCTGGGTATGACAGTTTATTAAGATTCTCCATATCTATTAAAGCCTTCAGTTTTCATCCAGATAATGTAAATCCCTTTGAGATTCTTTTGGCCAAGAAAATGTGGAGATTTTAAACAGACTCCTCTATTTGTAAGTTTTATCTGTTAGTACTTTGTACAAGGTCCAAAAAAAACTTTTAAGTTATGTAAATAAAATTGACTTGACTTGACTTTTAATAATAATGTTATGTCTAATTAACTTCACATGCACATGAACACAATTTAAAAACATATAGTATATTACCAAAACATATAAATAAACAGTTACTACTAATTATAAACAAAATCATCATTATAAGCTACGATGATGATGATGATGATGATATGAGATTGCCTTTGGTTTCATCAACTAAATCCAAATAAATCTGATCGATGAACAAAATAACCTGTTACGGTCTATTTTACAACATATAGTGGGTCCAACCTGCCGTATTTTGATCTCCCTCTGTGGAAATTCAGCACAAAGTCATGTCTCTTCAGTGAAACTCATCAATATGAAGTCAGACATCCATAGCATTGCAGAGAAAAGATAGAAAGAACATCAGTCAAGTCTTGCTGCAGGTTACTACATGGTATTGACACAGCTCAGACACAGATTTGTGGTTATGTAAGCTTCGCCTCACACTTCAACTCCAGTCACGTTGTCTTGGCAACTTGCCCAGAAACAACAGTACATCGCTGCGTAGCTGGGGAAAGATAGTTCTACCACAAATCCAGGCTTATCACCCCTCCATAAGACTCTTCTGATAGCAAGTACAGTTACTGATTTATAACATTATACATGTGGGTCACAATGGATGTGCGGGGCAGGGAGGTGACAGGCACTTCGCAAGAGGATGAAACTAAATCCTCGTCTTTGTGTAAGTGTATAAACACAGACATAAATATGTATGCAGAGTGAACAAGCCAATCCTCAGTGACCTGACCTTTAATTTTGGCTGTTTGTCTGTGTTCACAACAAGTTCACAAGTAGCTGTTCAAAAAGCTTTGCACAGGAAGCTACTAATGGCACTGTCGTGCTGATCTGATGTACCACATGTTAATAGTACTTTCCCCTCCTCCCCCATCTCCCACGCCTCCCTACACACACTCTTCAGTACCCACCTGAGTCTCGTTCATAAAGGAAATCAAGTGTCATCATCCACATCTTGCTTTGGCTCTGCTCCTCTGGGTCCTCTGCTCCCTGTCTGTCGCTGTGGAGAAACACCACAGCTCAAGTACACACTACCTGTTTGGCTGATGTTTTATTGGTCCATGGAGGACTAGATATCAGGATTGGGCCACATTTGCATTTTAATTTTATATTCCGCACCACAGCTTCCACATTTTTTAACTACTTTGTGCTTGCTTAATGGTCCTTGGTGAAATGAACGTGCATGTTTATAGTAAACAAAGGATTTCATTATGCAAATGCAGACCCGAGTCAGACCTCGGACTTATGAAAATGTTTGTGTGGATGTTTGCTGATATACAATCCGTCGACTTGGGGTTGAGACTCAATGAGGAAGAATGTGCGAGTATTATTGGATTACCTGTACTCAACAGCTGGATAGGATACAGATGCAGCAGCGCACACAACAAATTTCAATTTAGCTTAAGGCATGCAAATATCTCCTGTGCTTATGCAGCACATTCATTGCCTAACACTGGGTCACATGCATTCTCATGTGCAAGTGACCCATGTTTGAAAAAAAACAAAGAAATACTGTTCTTTCTTTAACGTAAAAACTAAGTATTGACTATTGTCAGTTTAGATCATTACTATGGTGGGTGCCACGAAAACACTTTAAGTATCTTTCTTTGTTGAAATACCTGTCAAATACAATTGCAATGAGTCTCAATGCAAGCTTAAATTTACAATATTTAAGCAATGCCACTAGGGGGCTCTCTATCAAAACAAACAAAAGACATTTGCCTAGAGAGTTGGGTGCAGAGCCAGACCTTCTGGAGAAATAAACACCCAGAGTCAGATCGGATTCTGCTCTGAGCCATTTACTGATGGGAGGAGAGCTCAGAGATTACTTTCTAACTTTTTGAGGATTAAAAAGAGGATGTATCCTACACCTGACTGCAGCAGGTGTCTGCCAAGGTGACCTCCATTGTTGAGGGTTCATGTTTTGTAATGTTGACTGCTGACTGGAGCTGGAGGGTTAATGCACTTTACACCATGAATGTAACATTACAGAGAGGAGAGGGAGAAAAGAAGAGAGAGAACCAGTCTCTGGTGAGTGCTGAATTCAGTGAGAGCTGACCTGAATCTTACGGCTCGCTTACAGTAACGTGATCAGTTTTGGGCAGTGAGTACACCATTAAACAACCACCACTGCTGATGAAAATCTTGGGCACAAATGTTCACAGGCGGATTAAGTTTAATTTGTGTAAAGTTCAATCTCCTTGGCCAACTTCCATATCCCTGAAGTAAGGACGGGTAACCAAATGAAACACGTGAAACTGTAACCTTGAATAATGAAAGCTCACATCCCAACAAAATATCTAACAAAGATCTAGTAGTCTGTAGACATTTCAGTGCAGGATTCCTGCATATTATGTCTTTGATTGAGGAATGTTTTCTTAATAGCACTGTATAAATTAGCTCCTTTGATGAGATGAGGATGGTGAGAATGGAGGTAGCAGGTTTTAAAACATATAGGCTAAAGAAGGATTTAGCAAAGACCATCTGGAGCATAAAATTAGCTCTCTGATACCCTACATCTGCTGTCTGGCAAGAGCTGTCAACAAATATAAATAGTGATTTGCTTTGCATTATCCTCTCTGAGATTCTTTTGAAGTCTTAACATAGTCAGTGTTTTTGCTCAGACTGCCGTCCTGATTAAACAGAGAAAATGTATTTTTTGATACATGAAAACGCGACAATATTTTATTTTCTCCTGGACATTCGTCATCCAAGCACATGTCTTTTAAAAAATGCTGAAGGTTAATGCTAACGGACATAACTTTTTAAGATCAAACCCTGGATTTCAGGAGTTGGAGGGTTGAACAAGATGTTATTTATTGAGCTCACCCTGGCATCAGTGACCTGTGGAATGGGCAGATTTTTATTTTGAGGAAATTAGACTTTCGAGGATGAAAAGGGACATCCACCCTTAAATGGAACATTTTGCAGCACTCCATCTCTTTCAAAGCACCACTATGCTGGAGCCACAGCTAGCAAGATAACTGCTGGCAAGAGCAGCCGGCTTTTAGCGGCTGGATGATGCAACGGAGAGTACAGTGAGTTAATGTCAACTTGCTTTAAGTTCCTTTCCACAGTACAGTAAATTGCAAAAGAGTGTCCCATTTTGCACTGCCCCTCAATCACTTTGTCGTAATGACAGGTTTCTGAAGGGAACAGAGCTGTGAGCAAGGTTGGTTCAACTTGAATTATCCCTCAGCCCAGCAGCTAAGCAGAGTGAAGACTGACCTGACCTCAACCTCTTGACTTCTTTTTTAATTAAAGATACATTTTTGAATAAAGTTTCACAGCACACAGCAGAGGCAACTATCTACAGTATACGTGGTCATGCTAGCAGCTCTGTGAAGCTGTACTTTGGCATAGCAGTGCTTTGAGCTAAACGCTGACGTCACAACGACAGTAAAGTATAATGTTGAATGTGGGCCATTAGGGCAACATCAATTCACAGTTTAAATGGTGTAAATCTATCTGAGAAGGGCAGTCAGAGTTACTTAGTAAGTAGCCAATAGTCCAACAAGCTCAATTCCCTCAATAACCCACATGGCATCATTTGAGATTGCACAAACAACACTTCTCAATTGTGCTGTGTTGTAGTGGTGGTAGAAAGCTGTGGAAGACACACATGCAAACAGCCAACACATCCTCACATCAAAACAACTGAATAGTCTGATTGCCTGCGACTCCAAACACGACATTTATCACCATTCCTAAAACAACACGACTGTAGCAGAGCACCAGCGTCGGGCGTACCGGACTTTCGCCGTACGCTCACTGTTTGGCTAGTTTTAGGCACTAAGACTACTCTGTTAAGTTTCACAAATCATTGTGGTTTGGGTTAAAATCACTACGTTACATATGTCACTACGTACGTGAGGTGACTTACAGTTACAGCCGCCTCAATTTTCTCATCCCATCCGACTGACTTTCAGTTGCCAGCCGACAGCCAGCCGGTTCCCAGTCGCTTCCCAGCCCCTGGTAGTCCCCAGTACATACAGATAAAATGTTGACCAGAATAATCCCATATAAAAGGTAAGGGATTACCAAGGTAACATTCATCTCAAAAATGTTTATTAGGTTGTCGAGACATTTGAACCTCATGGTGGCGGGAGAGGAAAAGTTGGGATCCACAATTCAGTAGGATTAATTATCTGGGAAGTACTAATATCCCTACAAAATGTCATAACAATCCATTGAACTAATTATAGATATTTCAGTTTAACCTAGAGTGCTGGAGTGACCAACCGATGTGCATCCATGAGAGCAGCCCGACCCCCCAGACTGTTGCTCATAGAAAATATTGTTCTTTAGAAACCTAATAACCTGACCAAGTGTGTTACCCCAGTCTGAGCTCTGAAACACACAGTCTGAAATTATGTGGCCCTGGAAAACAGCGGCACAAGGAGGATTCATCAAGAGCAGTGAACAAGATGGGCCCTCAGTGACAGTGTAATAACCAAAAATCAAAGTGTGGAAAAAGGCCTGGCATAACTTCCACTTGTCTGCCTCTAAACTTAATAACGCTGCCAAAGGTCACGCTTGTTTTGGCTTTTAATCTGTTCAAATGTCACACTCCAAGACGTTTTAGCATTCCTTCAACGGATGCACTGCCATTATGGCTCAAATAATACGTAACTACCTAAGAGGAATGTCACATATGGTCTTATGAAAGTAAACACCTGTTAATAGAGGTGTATTGTCCCTGGATTGCGTTGCCTGTTTTTTCACCGAGTCACTGAGGTGTGGGTGACTGCTGTTAGTCTGAGGCTGATTTGAGATACAGTACACTGAGGAAAGTTTTTTGCAGCTCCTCTTTGATTTCTTTTTTTACCTTCAGTGGAGTCTGTGCACATGAAGTCCCCGCCAGCTGGCTTTACATCTGTCCACACTCCTTCTTTGGAAATGAAACTTTTTCTTGAACACAATGTGAATAGCTTAATTATTTTAACCAAGCATCCTGCCACACAGGAAATCACTGAAAATTGGAAAATAAGTGGCAATTTTGTCTGATACTCTGCAGGGGCAAAATGCATTTCCCCATTTTTCCTCCCTTTGTCGTGACGTTGGAGCTGGCGGGGTTTGAGTGCTGATGCTTCGGCAGGATGGATACCTGCTGTCACGGAGGCGTAAACCAAGAACTCGCTCTCAAATTCACACTCGACGATGTCCCTCACTGCCATGCCACTCGGCTTCCCTCTCTATAAAGCAGGACTTTTCTGTCAGCAGAGCATATCAAACCATCCCTCAAGATTTCCTTGACTCTGCCTCACTACTTTCACCCTTTCATTCTCTTCCCAGTTTCCTCAACACACGACCTTCTTCTTTCCTATCCCTCGTCTTTTTAAAGGCCTCCAATCCTTCGTTTCTCACCACCTGAGCTAAAATTGCTTTCCTTACTGTCTGTAATAAGCAGTTCTTCAGTGATTTGCGTCTGACCCGCCACCTGACTCCACTCCTGGCTGATATTAAAAAGAAACAAAACCTTTGCTGCCTGTAATCTGAAGCATTTGTCAACATTTTGAACTGACATACCAGCTGGCTTTTTCTAAAATAAAAATCTTTGAAACTCGGAGATACAGATAGAGCTGTGAAGATTTCAAAAAATGATTTCAGTATTGTCGAAATAGCCACATTAGTTCAAGGAGACTGCACTCAAAGTTAGTGTTAACAAGTGACATAAAGAAACTGGAGCAGCCGTGAGACTGGGCTTGTGGACAGAAATGGCTTCATTCAAACAGTTCCTGTCAATCACAAATATATCTCTTTGTTGTTTAGTTTGCTTGGGCTTCTTTTCCATTTTTCCCCCTTTTTTTGGCCTGAGACAGACTCAATAAGTCGGTCACAATGTGTCCCATATGCGCATAAGCCAGAGAGTTTCCATTGTCCTCGTTCCACAAGTCCTGCGGAGAGATTTGCATATAATGGGCCACCCTGTTTGATCCAAAACTGGTTCACATTTTCCGTCATATGTGGAACAAAATATCAGATACATACAACTGAATATGATTTGGGAAACTGTTATTAATGAATAGTACTATTCAAGTGATAATGCTGGTGTTACTTTTTTATCGACAAATCCCCCAAAGAAACCAAAACATTGTTTACAGATAGTGGGCTGTTTAGTCACAGCCTTATATAACTTAAGCAACTGTGCCACAAGCCTCATATACAGATAACAATGATTCAGCTGTGGGTCAGTTTTACCATCATAAAGTCAGTCTCTCAGTGAAAAACAACTAAATCAACTGAGGAAGAATGCAAAATAATCCCATTCTGTCACCTGAATTCACCCAAATTCCCTGAACGTCTTCAGCCACTCACCTGCTCTCACATTTGTATGAAACCATGAAATAATAAAGGTTTAAAGTGAAGATCCTCTTCTGATTTCAAGTTGCAACATCCTTCATAAGGGGGTGCCAAACTTGGTCCAATTGAAGGGGGTTTGTTTGTTAAAGCCTCGCTCTAAATGTAAAATGCTAATTAAATCTTCCAGCCACATTTTTAATGGTCCAGGAAGCAGTCATCTTCCAATATGTGAGAATTGTAATGAGGGAAAAAGAAAGAAGTCATTCATCGCTCATTATAAAATGAGCCCAGGATGATAAGTAAAGGATCTGGTTCTGGACTAAAGGTAGTGACTATGAAAGGCACAAACACCAGAGCATAACTGTGGCTTCTGAGAACTGGCATCTATAACACACGGGAGAAACAGCCGGTCAGACTTTGTGAAGTTACAGTTTAGAAAAGTGGCGTCTGTGCAGTATTTTGAATTGAATTACACAGTTTGTTTGAGGTTGTGTGTATGTGTTGAAGCCTTTCCTACCATATGTCATAGTTGCAGTTTTTCTTCCCCTTTTACTCCAAAACTGAAGTAGGAGAATCCTCCATTGGCAGTAAGTCATACGGATAGGTTACAGATATCTAGAAGGAAAATCTCTTCAGTAGTCAAATATCTTCTGGCAAGGGTACGGTCAATGAACAGATCTCCTGCGTTGTATTACCTTACCGAAGATGGAACCATTCAATTATTGGCTATAGGATATAAGATATTTTATTAAGATTGAAATGTGATTTACAGCACTTAATGCGTGAGGTTTTTATATAGGCTGTGATTCCACTTGCCGTAATTGTATTAATCCATACATGAATTGTCAATCCATAACTCCATAAATTCATATATGTGTAGGTTTATTGCTTCACGGCCAACCCTCTCTTAGATGAATAAAAAATGTATCACCAGTAAATGTGAAACCCTGAGTTGGGTTGTTAATCTCAGCACTGTGTTTAAATTATTAATATCAGCATTTCCTCTGTAAGAATGTGGTCACTATGACTTAAATGCGAGTACTAAGTTGGTCATAATGCACTCTGTAGACTAGCTAGCTACTTACATTAGCTGAAATTAGAAGAACCGTGATTGTGCTGACCGTGGTGAGCCAACTGTATGACTGAGTGCACATAATCAGATTCAATTCAGACAATAAATGGAACCAAGGCAGGGTAAAGGGGTTGTTTAACCGGTCAGTCATGGTTACATATGTCATGTCAACTATTAATCACACTGGAGCTGGGAGGGTGGACCCAAATGCATGAGACAGCAGGCAGGAAGTGCAATGGATGAGGTTTTAATCTTAATCCGCATAACATTAATACAAGGAACAGGTAAATATGAAGGAATGTCAGGGAAACAGGAACATTAGGAAACAGAACTAAGCAACAGGAACAGCAGGGTCTCGGAAACACAGCAAATGACTCAACAAAAGACTGGACTTAAATACAAACTAAACACATGAGGGAATGAGGTGCAGGTGGAGTGAGGCAGAGAAACACAGGTGAGGGAAATTACCGGAAAAAGACTAGAAATGGAAGAGGCTTATGGGGTGGAAAAAGCTGGAAAAACACTGGAAGGAGGGAAGAGCTAATGAGGGAGATGGAGTGGGGAGAGAAAGCAGACTGGGGAAGAACTCAGGTAACAGGCCTGAGCTAATTAAACAGATACCAGACAGGTGTGGAGGGAAAACAAGGCTGGTGGAGAAAACAGGAGGGAAAATAGAACAGTGGAAAAAGCTGACAACATACTCTACGCATTGGGTGACATACGGCCAGAGATGTTTATTCTGAATCAATAGTGCAGCAGGAATGAGTCCTAAAACCTGAATAGTTCCCGCTTCTGGCTCCCGCATCTCGAAGTCAACTGGTTTTTTAATGGGTTTTCAGTAAGATGCTTGAAATAAGGTACGTGGTGAACACAAGCTTAACACTCATGTTTTGTTTATGGACATAAATGAAGTCAATAAATACACAACCTCTGAATTTTCACGTCTTTAAAAAAACACAAAAATGGTGTTCGTCTGTGAAGATTATCTTGCTGAGAAAGACGCGTAAGGATCACAAACTTGTGTTTGCCACAGAGTTCGTTTTCTACACTTTTGTCAGGGGAACCAGGGCGATGCAAACGTCTGGGTTAGCTTACAAAAATACGTCATCCCAGCAGCACTTGACTGTGTTATGCAGGTGTCACTGAGCGTGCTTGGGGATGCAGTTCCATGTTTACTCTGCTTTTTAGTTTGGTGAGCTGAAACTGCACAAACTTAACAATTGCATTTGGATACACAGCTCGTTAATAGGACCAATTGTTGGCTTTGGTCTTCTTATTGATAATAATGAAAGAATAAAATAGCACCAGCCTTATTTAAATCTTGGATTTGGTAGTGGTAGTTCACACACACAGACTGGACTGTACCTCAGGCTACTACATGTAGGAGACACACAGCACTTGTGAGAAGAGGATGACTCTGCATTGCTATGGCAGCGCTGCACAACGCTAACAAGAGACCCATAAATGCTTTGCAGGGAAATTATGCTAATGTATGCAAGTTGTTGTCGGGAGTAATTACAGAAGAACAAAATGAGAGGGTCTTGAAAGTGAAAGTATAAATAAGAGGGAGGAGCAAAGTTGGTCTCGATGTAACATTAGTGGCAGGTCTCCATTTAGCTGAAAGAACAGACAGCATGCTGTTATAAACTGTTTGGTATGAGGTGGAAATGTGAATAGGAGATACACATCTGAATCTCCAGTGTACAATTTGAAGCAACACAATTCTCTGCAAGTAGTTTCAATATAATCCTAAAATGAAGACCACCAAGAATGACCGCTCGTTTATCTTGGCTTGATCGTCACCTGAGCAAATTCTATCTGCTGTAGAAGGCCACTGAACATGGTTGAAATCTCAGGGAGAGGTGACCTAGTGATCTCTAGAGCTATTAGTAGGCTGAAATCAACAGCTACAGTTATCTGAACAAAATCACTATATATGAATTTGAAACAGTTGAGATTAAAAAGTAATTAGCAGCCTTGTAAACAGAATCGTGTGTGTAAGGGACGGCCAGGGCCAATAGAGCGGGTCACAAGGTTGGCAGTTAGTCTAATCCCAGGTTCCTCCTGTTCATACATCTTGGGCAGGATGCTGAACCCCAAATCGCTCCCTAAGGTCAGGCCCGCACCCTGCATGGTAGCCATAGGTACATGTTGGTGTGTGTGAATTGGTGAAGCAGAGTCAAACTGTCCAAGCTTTGGATAAATGCAGCCTTCAACTGTTTATACGATACGACCCAAGCTCCTGAAATTACCGAGTGGGCCTTGTGGTTTAATTGTCTTTAGACAAATAGTTTGATATAATTTGCATTGTGTATAGAACAGCAGCACTACTTCCAAAGCTTCCACCCACAGAACCTGACCTTCTCCAAAAAAGTAATCCACTCCCACCCAAAACCTGAGCCTGTTACTGCATCTCTCTCTAACTTTAATAATAGATTTATATGTTGTCTGCTGCTGTTGTCTCGTCCCTGTACTCAAAGGCCTGCCAATCATTGAGTGAGTGATAGCAGGTTCCACTCTTTGTCTTTTTCTGTTTTGAATGTTGGTGCTGAGGCTGTACTGCTGTTTACATGTGGAGCATGCCTTTAAGAGATCCAGTATTAAGATTTCGACCTCTGACACCTGTCTCATGATAAATTCATATAGCATCTTTGGGTTGACCAGCAAGCTCTTGCATTATTCAAGAAAGCAGAGCTCTTATATTGATACTGCCACCTTCCTAAATTTCATGAGCTGTAGGTGTTCAAACAAAAATATTTGCATGCACATCAAAGCCAGTGCCTCCTCAAAGATCTCTCCTCTTCACTGCATATATTTCAGCTCCCACTGAAGCAGATTTTTATACAGTTGGACTTAAATTGGAGTGGACTCCAGGTGCAGATCTGCTCAGTTGTGGAGCACAGGTTAGCGGAACTTACGACAAGTTCTTTTCTTTGCTTCACAATGCTTCCATGCAGGCACCAACATCTAAGTCCTCCCCTTGAATGCACATTCATTAAGTCATTTTCGGTAATTACTCGAGAAGGTGGCAAACAGAGCCCAGAATGGAAGGAGAACAAAGAAAACCTGAGCTCTCTGTCAGGTGAATGAGCTCAGGCATTACCTGTGCTCTGCAGGACATGAAAAGGTAGTGCGTGATATGATTGGAATGACAATAATAGCATAAATTTACAATCCTGAATGGCCCGGTGAGCTTAAAGCAATTTGAAATTGTTAACTGCTGTGCATCAAGGTTCGAGCTGTAACTTATGATCCAGTTTTATTGCCAATACCTTTTTTTTTATTAAAGGAGACATATTATGCTAATTTTTGGGTTCATAATTTTATTTTGGGTTACTACTAGAAGAGGTTAACACTTACTTACTTACACAGCCAGTCTCCTCTGATTGGTCAGCTCACACGCCTGACCCTGCATCGCTAATTGCAGCAAGTTAGTTAGAAGCCGCTCGGCCTAACTTCTGCAAATGTGTGACACGGTGACATAGTGTGATGTCACAAAGTCACAGAATTAAAGGCGGGATGAGGCGTTTCAGGAGCAGTGTTTTCTGTGGGAGCGTGTTGGTGCAGAGTTTGACCTTTTAAACTTTCAAGATCTTTGACATGCAAAAGATGGTACATAAAAAACTGAAGCAAAGAAAAGAAAAGTGAAAAGGCATCATAGGTTTCCCTTAATACACTGCTATTTCATATTAAGTAGGTATACTTATGCTCGTTGGTACTGTGCTACTGTTTGGTACTGTTTCAGACTGAGTAAACATGCTTTTCCTGCTTTCTTTTGTCTTTTTTTTGTCTTAAAACTGGAACAGAACCTCATATTGCAGTAGAGAAAAAAGACATTCAAATTTCTGCCCTCCTTGTTAGTTTCCTTTTGATTGACTACACAGATACTAGAATCACTGAGGCGTCACTCACTAAATCATACTGATGGCTTACAACAAGTCAGCGTAGGTGTGGAAAAAAACAATTTACAGAGGGAGGAAGATGATGCAGATAGTTGTTCCTATCTGAAAGATAAAGCTGGGGGAGGCTGCAGAGATCATCAGGGAGGGAGAGAAAGGCAAAAAATAAAGACAAGATTGAATACCCGGTGCACATGAGAGATTGGACACTTTCCATCCTCCAAACCTCCACCAAGTCTGAAAACACAGACTCCCAGAGGGGGAGCGAGCGGATAAGAGGACGGTGGAGCAGAGCGGCGTGGTTTGAGAATCAGGTGGCAAGGCTTGGACTTGCGGGTGGGTTGTACTTGAGCACAACAGATGGTGTTAAGTGTGGAGTGTTGAAAAACAGTTGAACCAGTAAACTCATTAAGCCTGGCTTGTGGGTCAAGAGCATCATGCCAAGAATGAGAGAGAAAATACTCCCCGAAAACCAAGAAATCTGTGGGGGGAAATCATTTTAAATCGGTGTGTGTCACTGAATTTCATGTTGTTGCACAATGTTTCAAACTTTCCAGCTGACATATTATCATCCCACTGCTTAAAAAGAAATAATAAAAATTCAAATTTGTTCTATGTATGCAGGCTTTACTGTCAAATTGGCATGTTTATGCATTTTACCTCTATCTCTTCAACATTTTCACTAAAAACTATACAATTCTGCGCACCCCCACACATCATGAAGCTCTCACAAACTCATTTATATTTCCAGGATTCTCCATAGCTATGCCATTTATACCAACCGGAACACAAAACAACATGATCAGGGTTAATTAAGGTAGCGGAAAAGCCTCCGTGTTGCCGGGTCTATCCATCATATTTGCAGCAAGCCATCTGTAAGCCACGCAACATCAAGCAGCCATGTTCTTTGCACAGTTAAAGCGATTCTTAATTGCATGCAAATAAGAATGACCCGGGTTCAAGATGTGATGCAACAAATCCTGCTCATCACAAGGCTCAACATGAGAACTGACTTCATAACAATGTTATTCACGAACAGTGTCCTGATAAAATGAGTCATGTTCGTGGAAACTCAGTGAAACCACTAGAAAGACTCATGCGTGTCAGGACACTCCGAACTGTCTTTAAAGTTATATGATTCATGTTTGGAGTCGATCCTGAAATCCCTCCTCTTATCGCCAGTTTTTCATCCTGAGTTCCAAAAACTCTTTTTCTCCAATCCTTCAATCCCCAGTCAGGTCTGATCTGTTGCTCTCCTCTGTTCCCTTACCTCCCTCAGCCATCTGTCACAGTAGGGTCGTCGCTGCCAAAGCATCTCCTTTGAAAATATTTTAAAGCTCATACTGTCTCGCACTCAACATTTTCCTGGTTAAATAAACTCTTTCTTGTTGTCCTCAATCAGCTCCAACTCTTTTCGCAGATCCTAATAATAAAGCAGCCCAAACACTCATTCTCTGCACTGTTTTTTCTCTGTCGTATTCTTTTGTTGTTGCAATGAATTTCTCCACGGATGATCCAATCTTAAATTCAGTATTTACCGCCCTTGTTCACGGACATTTGTATCGTAAAGAACATGACATATGGGAGAATAAAAGGGCAAAACACAGTAACTACATACTCTGTCAAACTTGAGTTAGGATCAGACTCCGGCTTTTTTGTCACTAATTTTATTGTATGAGAATTAATGTGTGTACATTTTGTGAAAATATATTTTTAATTTTGCCGATCTACAAAACAAAATATCTGCTGATTATTCTCACACAGTAAGCCACCAAATGGGGACTGTAAAGGCAGAAATGTAAAACTCTTAGAGTTAAGACTTGGCTTGGAAGTTAGATGCATACTGGCAATGCCTCCAGAGCAGATCCCCTTAAACGGACACCACCGGGAAATTTTTTTTTAATGCTATCATCTATTTAATTTAACATTTAAAATGTACAAGAAACCTGAATAACTCATCGTGCTGACATGTTGCACTCTCCAAAGCAGCAGAGTCGAGCTGCATTTTTAAAGTGGGTTATTATTTTGTCTTTTTGGGGGTTTGGCATTACAACCTGTCTATCTGTGATGCAGTTTGTATGCCAGCCTTTTTTTTTTTTTTTTTTTTTTTCGCTCAGTTCAGTGCCTTGGCTTTCGCTGCTCTCTGTAGGGCAGACAACAGACCGCAGGTTCGCTTCTGCAGAATGTATTTCAATCCAAACACTGTCTTTGCAAGGAGATAAATGTGTTGTTGACATAAAAAGTCATCAATTTTAGTTACATTACAACCCTGAGTTTTGAAATACGTCAATGAAGAGGTCCTCATTTGTGACCTCCTGAGAGACATTTGGAAACATATTCACACTGCAATTCTAAATGTGCTCGTAGTTGCTACAAGTGAACTGTTAACTCTGGGCTTACTCTGGGTTTGTTGTCAAAATGATGCATTAATTCCTGTCGCACCGTCACACCACGGCTATATGTTTTCTTTCACGCCTTGTGGAGAAGGTTCATCATCAATATTTATTTTTCCATAACTGAAAAAAAAACAAGCTGTAAGGTCCCCAGAACAGAATGAAGTAAAACACTATGAAATTGTCCTTTAATATCAGTTTGTGTATTTAGTTTGTTTCGGTATAAAAGTTCAGTGAATGAAGATCTTTCTCCTCTGATTACAATGTCTTCCCCCAAACTACATAGTGTACACACAGTGTACAGATGAATAATACAGACTGTGGTTCTTCCTCCATTTGCACACAGTGTCTGTCACTGAGGGTTAAAATAAGAAAGCGTTTGTTGTTTTGAAGCAACAGGGAAGCGGCCATTTAGGAGCAAAACATAATTTACAGCCCTGTCTGTGATATATCCATATCAGAATATGCAGCTGTAAGTTTATTTTTTATTTTGCTTGTTGTGTGCATTCAAATAACTTTTTATATTCAGCTGGCAGCCCACAGTGCGCTGTATTCAGGGACAACGAATATGCCATGTTTTTGTCTATGATTATTACAAGCCTGTGAAAACAGCCCCTAGCATGCTGCTCCAGGGTGAATAAAAGTTTGCAGAAATCCTCCTTGACCTTTGCCAAAATACTTTAAGGTAGGCCTTTAAAAGCTTTCAAATGTTATTGTCCCAGAGATACCAACTAGTGCTTGATTAAATATTCTGTATAAATTCCCCTGTGTTATCCTGAATGGACCCCTACTCTTATCACCTCATGCCAGTCCCCTCTATAAATATTTACCCCAGCAAGTAGTGCCTGCAGAAGAATACCAATTCTATGTCGGCAGACTTTCACGCCGAGGGGAGGAAGTGTGTGGCAAGCCGCTGAGTATTGGATTAACAGCGAGTAAATTAATACAGCATCTGTTCTTCCTCTCATTCACTTGGCTTTAATATGTTTATATTCACTCTGTATATGAGTTCCAACTGCACTCCCATCTGTGCTGATATATGTTATCGTTTGAGTTTTTTGGGCTGTGGCCATTGGCCTGAAGGACAGTCTGAACTGAAGCACGCTGCAGTTAGAATTACTTTACAGCGTCCAGATTTCAGCCACACAAACTGTCGGGGCTGGTATGTCGAGCAACAGGAGTTGGACCCAAACGCAGACGGCAGGCGAGGCAGCAGGATAGCTCTAGTGATTTATTAACAAAGACTGCTGTCATCGTCGTAGCTGTAGACTGATGAGATTTGCACTTTTTGTCAAAAGAGGAAGATGAGCCAAAACAAACAAACTTCCATATATTGGATGTGTCTGACTGTCTGATTGTATTGCCTTTGAGCTGGGTGAGGCACTCAGTAAAGCGTATACCTCTGCCAAGGACCAACAGTCCCCCTTAATCCACTCAAACTTAATCCAATAACAAATAAGACTCACTCGTAGATAGCAGCTACCTAAACGTGGCAAATTTTTCATTAAGATCCATGAAAAATGGTGAAAAATGCCGTATATATCGCAATGTTAAACAAAGTAAGAAAATCCTGTATCCTCACCAAAAGTTAATGTGGTCTATTCTGGGCTGCGACCCGTCCTCCATCCAAGTTTCATGGAAATCCATTCTGTAGTTTTTGTGTAATCCTGCTGACAAACCAACCAACTGACAAACAAACAAAGTAAAAACGAATAATCAAACTCATCGCAGCAGAGATATCCCACATTTTAGCCTCTAGTTTGGGTCAGGCCCCAAAAGCACTGGATACCACACTTCCCATAATTCAACTGGATTATTTTGATAGACACTCCCTGCTTGTTAAGGATCCACATCTCTAAAGCTCCAGTCTTTAACACAGGCTTTTTATTAAAAACTTTGTTTCCATGTTCAAGCATAGACAACTGTGATGACATCACTATGACATCAGCTGGGTTATGTTTTTCGGTGACCCAGATAAAAAGACCTCACAACTGTTTTCACAGACTGAGAAGGACTAATGAGAACACTGATCTTCATGTTTAAAAATAGTGTTTTGCAGCTTTAAAGAAACTCAAACTATATGACGTTTTGGTTTCAGTCCACAGTCTGAAATAAATACTGAAGTGACTTCCTTGTTTACTTTCAAGATATTTTCTCCCTGAGAGCTACAAGTTGCACTTTATGTTGCTGTAAATTAAAGTAATTTAAATATGATTTCACAAAAGATTTTCTCCTAATGAACCATATGGACCATAAAACTCTCTTTGTTTTGTTTTCCCTAAATTAAGTTCTGTAACAATTGTTATTGTTTTGTACTTTAAACTGTCTCCACTTAGGATTTATCTCAATGCATCTCATTAAAACCCCTTTTCCTTTTGTCCCAAACACAGTAAAATAAGAAAATGCAGGCAGAGGGCAGCATCTCAGCAGATATACTGACACTGCTACACACTTCTAGTGGATCATAAATACAATATGCAATGTTTTTCAAGAATCAACCTTATGTTAGCTTTATTTAGGGAGGGATAGCCAGGAAAAAAAAAAAAAAACATGAAGATATTAATTATTCAGAAAGAAAAAAAAACAGCTGCATTAATATGTTGTTGCTGAGTCTGGTCTCACAGCAGTGAGTTTACTTATTTGCTGCTCCATATAAGTTGTTGAGCCAGCTGTCAACAGTAGCAGAGGGAGATGACTCAGGAGTGCACGTGGGTGTGCGCTTCGTTAAACCTCAAAGAGTTACTCTTCACACAACTCCAAGTACATTGTGGACCCACACATTCTTTTGGGTTCTTGAATGTCCACCAAAATGCAGACTGTTATCTTTAAAGCAGGCTTTTGTTTTTTTTAAAAGTGAGCATATCATCAATCTTTCATTAAATCTACAGCCCGATTTATTTGGACTTGAAAATGCTGAAAAAAATCTAAATAGCGCCATAACTCATCTTCAAAATGACTGCAAATATGCATGGCATGCACAAAGACCTTATTACGCATATGTATCAGCAATTACATAACATTTTGTCTTTCAAAGGCCCAAAAAGACATAAATGTATATTTTTATCACAAGGGTGGTGATGTGTGATGACCAAGATAGGCTCTCAAGCCCAGAGTGTGAAGTTTTAGTATCAGCTTCACGGGTGTTGAATACTGAAATCAACAAACAGCATTGTGACGTGGGTGTTCTTATCCTCCAGGCGTGAGTGGAGGGCAGTGAATACGGCATCCTCTGTGGATCTGTTGGTTCTGAAAGCATTACAACAAATTATACACCCAAACTATTAATGTTCCTTTAGGTATCTTTCGAAATTCAGGCTTAAAAACCAACCATAAATTCAAGATATACACAGATTGTTGAGGGGACTAGGCCTGCCACAACAATTACTCCTCTTATCATACAAATAGCAAATATATATATATATATATATATATATATATATATATATATATATATATATATATATATATATATATATATATATATATATATATATATATATGTATATATATATATATATTATCTTCGCAACTTCTCTTCTCAAAGACATAACCGATGAGATGTGGCAAAAACTGGCAGTATATCGCTGCTAACAAATAGGTGCCTATAACCCTGTGCCAAAATGTTTTATATTCAAGTGCATGGTTTATTAACAGAGCCCCAGAGTCTGTTTTATTTATCTATTTACTTATTTATTTATTTATTTATTTATTTATTCATTCATTCATTAGTGAATTTGAAAGGGACAATACATGTAGGAATACATGTCAGCATTGCTACATCTAATTAAAATGTAACCCATACAAGACTTCTAGCCAATGGCTAATTTGCAGTGTTGTGTGGTTTTATCTTTTTTAAATGTTTTATTTATTTAGAACATGTTAATGTTTTATCGCACGTTTCTGAATATTAAGAATTAAAAGCTCATTGCTCTTTCAAAGGCTGTCTTTGTGTTATTATATTATCATTTTATCAGTGGCATTAAATGGTCTTAAAATGAAAATAACACCATTTATCAAATGATTTCTGGAACAATATAATGTCCAACAAAAGCAGTTATCGTGACGGGCCTGTGGGAAACACATTAAATGCACATCATGCCAGCCTCTCCCCTTCTCCTGCAGAACCAGCGCTCAGGTTAATTGGGATGAGAAGGAAGTTCTTCACTTCCCTCCAGCATCTCTAAAAACTCTCAGACGAAGTTTAAAACTACTGCTCTCTCACGATGGAGAGGCTGAAACAGAAGCTTAATCAGAAACCGTGTGACAGTCCCAGAGTTTTTATCAGCCCTGCCCCTCCTCTTTGTGATTTAGTTACTGTGCCGGCGCTGTCAGCCCGTGCGCCATCTATCAGCCTGTGTCGATTCACAGAGCCGGGAGCTCCACACCACAGCGACTGCCTCCACCCATTTCTTGTTTTCCCTCAGACACTTCTATTTAGATTTTGTCAAGATACACTCATCACATTATAAGTATTGTTTCAGAGTGATGGGCATGGGGGTTCTCTTCTTTTTTGTTAATACTCCCAACTCGCCCTCTCGACAGATAAGAAAAATGATGTGGTACGTGACGTGGGGACTTCGAGGTTTACATTGTTGAGGGCCACTTAATGAAGACAGCTTCAGTTTTTTCAGCTATTAGAAGAGTTTAAATTAACCAGTATGGATCGTGATCGTGAATGATTTATGTTTATTTCAGGGAGATGAAGTTTTACTCTTTGATATTGATTAAGACCTTGATAAAGGTAATGACTTCATATCACAGGGATTTAAAGTGTACAGAAATAAACAAGCACATTTTAATGATAGGTAAGTGTAAGTTTACCTCCTGCTGTTCTGCCTGAGGGATGCTCTAGGCCTCGTGTATAAATAGACGCTTAAGTAGACTATTATTTTTTCAGTATTTGTGGTCATTTGCAAAAAAGAGAAACCTGTATTCAAATAAACTACCTACAATCACACCTGGACTGGCCATCAGGAGAATTCCCAGTGGCCTGTGCTAGCTGATTGGCCTGGAGTGTCAAGTCGGTGTTCAAAATGCTAAATGAAATGTGTGGATCAAAGAGAAAACAACACAGTCAACACAACATTCAGTTGCCTGTTCATGGCCACAGTGTGGCGAAGACACAGCACAGCAGAGAGAGAGAACGAGAAAAGAGAAAAGGTAGAGTTAAGTGGGAGCGCATTAAAAGAAGAAAAGGCCAGAAGGAAAGTGTCGCTAAATGCTGTAAAATTACAGATATCTTCATTAGCAAGGTAAGAACGAACATCCTACCAGGGCCGCCCTCAGCACGTCGTCTCTCAGCTACCTATCCTGAGTTCATGCTGTGTGTCAAAAATGAATCATGCTATGTAGTGAAGCAGTAGATGCATAAGGATGGAAATAATCTGCAAGATGAAGACCTTGTGTATCTTCTTCTGTCACGTGGAAGTACCTTCAGTTTCTCAGAGCTAGATGATGGTAGACATAAGTCCAGTCAAAGCTCTGAGGAAATGCCAGGAGCAAATCAAACACTTCAAAATTATATATACAGTATGAATTCTTATTTCTGAGTTGCACTGTGGGTAATGTAGGTAACATACAAAGGCTTTATCCGAGCTGCAATGTGCATATTTAAAGATGCGGCTGTAAATGAGGTTGATGACAGCGACGAGACTGAGCCACAGCAGGAACTTGACATGGCATATAACCAAAATAATAGGTTGAAAGATGCCAAAATACTCCATACATCCTAAGGGAACTGCAGTTTGTCACTGCAGACGACCTTTTTTTAGCATTACAGATTCATTAAAACCATTGTTATTGAAAAAAAACCTATTAAGTGCAGCTGCAGAAGTATTTTCGCCCCGTACCTTTGAAGCAGTTTAACAGTCCAACAATGCAATATATTCAAGGCAATCAAAAACAGCCCATTTGATTTAATTTTGGTGGATAGCCTCAAGCTCTTCATCCTCACTATTTATAGATATTAAAAAGCAGTTGGTGATTAGTTTTTCTTATTATCATCATTTCTTATGTCATTAGTCCAGCCACTACACACAATTACTTCTACTTTCTTTTATACTCCTGTGGCAGATTTTCCTCCACACAAAATAAGCCTCCCACCGGATGCTCAACTGTTGCTGAATAAGCCGGTTTGGACTGTAGAAAAGGGATCAGAGAGGGTTGCCAGTTTCTGGCTGCTCTCGGGTCTCCTGCTCTTTGAAGACGAGCAAGTCTATTCAGCAAACACTGAGCCAACATACCATATAGCACCATTTCCTTTTATCACCTTGCACCTCCCCAAAATTCAATTTAACAATTTCAGTGCTAATCCTCGGCGTGGATGTAATCCCTGAAAAAGTAGCAACAATAATTGAGCCCAGCCAATTGCCTAATCCAAGAATTACATTCAGAGTTACTACAGAAAATAGATAACTGCGACCATCTCCTGCACGAGCATTGTACTGTCTTGCTCAAGACTTTCATCATTCGCTCGGAGAATGAAGTTATTTTAACCGCTCCATCATTAAACAACTCTCTCCAGTATAGAATATTGTAAATATATTAACTTGTGATTGCGAAGAAAATCAAAATGGCTTCTGATTCTCTATAGCACGGGCATGAAAAGCTTGTTCAATCACATCCGTCAGAAAATTGAAACCAGCGCTGCAGGTGGATGGGTAATTGAATACTGTGTATCAAGGACAGAGATGAGCCGAGGAAGCGTACAGAAACACCTTAACAAAAGGATCCCGAGCCATCTGGAGTCTTTTGAGAAAACTCATAATGTGGAGGAGGAGGAGGAGGGGACTCACCAGGTGATGGATTTCAGAAGTGGAACATAAAGATTTTTCTGTGAGGCCCTACGAAAATAACACAAAAAGGCACATTTGGTAAGAAGATGAGGGGCTTGATGGTTTGACATGCACTTAACCGTCAATACTATAATTTATCTTATCTTCCATCTTCACCAATTCCATATGTACGAATTGAATGTGTACAGTGTGTGCAATATGATCTTCAGTACACTGTTAGTTAGGACACAATAAATCTATGTGCTCAACTGTTTAATACTAACAGGAAATGATGCAATGCAGATACAAGCAGTTAGCTTAGCTTAGCACAAAGACCAGAAACAGGGGGAAACAGCTAGCCTGCCTACACAAATTCACAGACAAACACTCAACACAATTATCTTGTTTGTTAAATCTGTACAAAATCATAAGTGTAACGACTATTGTGGTTTCACAGGGGTTAATGTGTCTCACTAGTCAAATCAGCATTTTGCATGCAGGTATTGCCTCTCGTAGTAGCTTTTCAAAACATCCGGCTATATCCAGTCACAAGAAGGCAAGTGCTCTACTGAAAATATGTCCCTAAACCCTGAAATGTAAAACTGACAATGACAACTGCTCTAAATAGGCAGCTGAAAATGTTTGGCCCATCTACATCTCCTGGATTTCTTCGCCCAATTGAGTTTGTAATTGCTCTATTTTGTCCCTTTTCCTGGGTATTGGGAATATGCTGAGATTTAGTGTGTAGTATAGAGTTGTGACACAGCAGAAGTATTGTACTGTACTGTTAGCGCTATATCCCAAATCAGATTACACAAAAACCCAAAGGTTTAGGTCACAGTGAAGAAATTGTGCTGCAAAAGCATAGAGTATTGGCTGCCATGTCACAACTCCAAGTGAGCAAAAGGTTATTTAAACAATACACCCACGAAACAAGTCTATCTGCCCCCCTAAGCTGCACCAGTACAGGCCTGCTGTGAGAAAAACACAATGTCCAGGCCTCTTAAAGTTTCCCACTTGCTGGTTATCTGTGTATAATGCGTTGGGAGTGCGTAACACTGCTGTATACATAGAGGTTAAGGGGCAGGAGGAGGGAATTCATTATCCTTGAGCGGCTACCGGCTTTGGCAGGAGAGAGAGCCCTTCAGATAGGGCATACGTGCTTCCTCCTCACCTCCGCCAGCCTCCAGTATCTCCTCAACCAGCCCATGATGAATAGGCCCGATCAGCGGGCGAGCTGACTGGTGAAGCAAGTAGCACCAAGGCACCCGCAAAGATGAAGAGGAGGTAGGAAGTGTCTCTTTTAGAACGGACTAAATCTATTAGGTTCGTAGTAAATTCTGACAGTGCTGTAGAGCGAGGACTACAGTATATATCAATGCCAGCAGGGACAATGTTTGTGAGATTATGAAGAGGTCGTGCTTTAAGTAGTATTCACATTAGACTATACAATGAGCCAGTGAATCATTAAGTCTTTTTACAAAGTTAGTAACACACTCATTGTGTAACTTCACAACGATCATATTCATTCTGAGACGACCACTGATTGGTCTCAAGGCCCACAATTTACATGCCAGTCTTCCTCATCTTCCAAGTTATCTATATTTCATGCCACTATTTCTTTCTGCTTTTATCTGTCTGCTGCAGCGTCTTCCTCTGCTAAGCAATACAAAAAAATTTTGACTGATGAGAAACACAGCTGCTGTAGGATTCGTGGGAGGTAGGACGTACAATACCCATTTGAGTTGCTAAATGCGACGCTGGAGAACAATGGCTTATAACGCAATGTAGAAAAGCAGGGCTGAGTGACAAGTATAATATAAAGGCTACCATGTAAAGCGTCGTCTATACAGTGTGTTAGTCGAACGGAGTGGGCACGGTGTAATTTTGCAGCTTGAACTTGAATATACATTGTTTCATTTCTTTAAAGTGCAGATCTGTAAAGCAGGGGGGCGACCCCCATTCCGAAGGACCGCCATTCCGACGGTCCACCACCGACCGGGTTAGGGTTTCAGGTTTGGAATGGCAACCTTTTTTCAAAAATAATTAAGGGCCGGCATTCCGAAACATGAAAGTGAACGTTCGGAATGCCGCCCTGGAACCCTGTAAAGCAGCTGCTGTGAAGCTGGAATGACGCTTTTTGAAAAAATCTAAAATTGTTCTTGCATGTATTAAAAGGAATGAGTTACTCTTATAAGTACTAACTATTACTCTGATAAATGGCTTTCTTGCTGAGAGTTAGATGAGAAAATTGATACCGCTCTCTGTTAAATGGAAAGCTGAAGCTAGGAATCTGCTGCAGCTTGTTATTTTTGAAGATAAAATAGTTAATCGACTGTACTTATATGCCTTAGCAACCACTCAAGGTGCTTTATAACACAAGTCAGCATTCACACACACACATTCATTGACTATTATGGTTCAGTATCTTGCCTGAGGATCTTTCGACATGCAGACTGCAAGGTCCTGGAATCAAACCATCGACTTTCTGGTTGGTGGGCGACTGCTCTACCTCCTGATCCACAGCCACTCCAACACATGAAATAATATTTAGCAGTTCTCCACTGAAATGTCTAAAAACGACTCTATCTTTGTTATCTGTTTTATTGAGTTGTGAATTTTGTTATTATCCCAAATGTTTCCAACAAAGTTCAAACCCTGAGAAATCCACAGTTTACTTCAAGTCATTCATTAGGTCGTCATCGCTAATTCTGTGATAGGCGAATAAGACTAAACTCAACATGAATAAAACTTCAAAGCTAACTTTGTGTGAACGTGTGCCTGACATGTCATGTCAGATAGGTTTTCATCTGCGTGGTGGTTGTGTAAAATGGTGTATTAACCACCAGCAAATCAAGTTTGACAACAGGATCGATTGTGTTTATTCTCCTCACTCACACAGCAGCCCAAACAGCCCGATTGCTACATTAGCCATGAGCTAACATCAGCATGCAGCTCCACACAAGGAGAGTGTGTTTGTCCGTGGGTTTAAATTCAGGTAAACTCTCACTATTCGACACCAGAGACTGATTCTCCCTCTCCTCTCTGTGATGTCCCCATGAAGCAAAGTACATTTCCCATCCAGCTCCAACATTACAGTGACGTGACATTAACACCAACAACGATGCCCCCTCAGCAGATCACTGCTGCAGGAGCGAAGATAAATCCATTTTCTAATCCCGAAAGTTAAAAAGTAATCTCTGAGCTCTCCTGCCGTCAGTAACTGGCTCCAGATCAGCACATATTGTGCGTTTGAACAAATAATATCTAATGTGTTAATTTGTGAGCTATAGAGGCGCTGGTAATTGGAAGAACCTGTTTACCTCTATTTCCATAGATATTTTTTAAGCTAAGCTAAACTAAACTAGCCACGTCTTGGCTTCAGCTTCATATTGAAGGGACGTGAGAGTGGTACTGATCTTCTCATCAAACTCTTGGAAAGAAAGCAAATAAGCATGTTTCCCATAGCTATCCCTTTAAATCTAAACAATATCTTGCATGATTTTAAGTGAGTTTTTATGCTGTTTATACAACACTAAATATCACAGTACAAATATTTAAATATTTTGAACCTAAAGAACCAAATGAAGAAGTCTTTTCAGTTCACTAGAAAATGAGGTTTTGGAGGGGAAACATTTAACCAGCCTGCTTTTCTTCTTCAACATGCACCGACTCTCTGCTATTATTAGTTGTGAGTACATTTCAGAGACTGGAGGACAGGTATTACGTTTTCCATTTTGATTCATTTCTAATTTCCAGTCTGATAATGTTTTGTTCAGTCCCTCATATGATTACATCCCTCATAAAACAGTGATTTTCCCAGAGCTTTTCACCGCATAATAACAAAAGCCAGAGACCATATGAAAATGCCACAATAACAAAGGGATGTGGGAACAAAATACCTGGCAGCGCAGAAGAGGTTCATCCAAAATAAAAAAAAGAGAGAGAGAGAGATGGAAAAAGAAGTTGGCTGTCTGTCACCTGGCAAAAAGAGAAGGCGGTTTAATAACTCTGAACAAAGCCGTTCCCCCTAGCAAGTCAAACCTTTAATTACAAAACATGATAGGAGACCAAGGCCACCCAATATTACCTCGGCAACCTTGATACAAATCATACAAAGCAAATGAAGCGTTTAAAAGGGAACGGAGAGGAGGAACAGCAATGCAGTGCAACTCGCAGAGTGAGAGGAAGACAGAGGGAGAGGAGACGAGTGGATCTGGGAGGAGAGGAGACGGCGAGCTGTTCCAGAAACAGACGCATGAAAATTGATGGAGTCTGGGAAGCAATTGATAGTTAGAGGACAGGAAGCAGGCTGTAAGGCAATTATCACTATCTCTGCCGTTTGATTTAAGACCCTCTAAGTGTGTAATACTGTGAATTAATCACATCCCAGGTAGATACATCAGGAGCCCATTTCTGCCTTAAATTTCAATTATTCTTCTCCATCACTAGAAAATGTTCTTTAAAGATGTTCTAATTAGTACAGCATATGAATTTCCACTCAGTCAGGGTTTACAGGTTATGTATGTGTTTGTGTGTAAGTGTGTGTGTGTGTGTGTGTGTGTGTGTGTGTGTGAGAGAGAGAGAGAGAGAGAGAGAGAGAGAGAGAGGCTTAGCTTGATGACGGTTACCTTATATGAATTCACAGTGTATGAGTCAGCCTAATCATCATAAGCAAAGCTCCTGACAAATATCAGCAAAAAGCATGATGCTGTGTAAACCCACTCACACTTACACTACCAAACAAATAACAAGACATGTGTAAACAAAAACAAGTCTTAACACCCTTATACAGCGACACCATAATGCACACAAAGACACATAAACTATATGTGCCATATAAAATGCAGCCACAGTTATCGTTCCCAGAAGAACATCTACATGAACAACATTAGATGTAATCGGGTAATATTATTCTTAGTCTATTAAGCAAATGCTTACAGCCATAATGAACTATTTGTTCATTTTCACTGGTGGTTCAATTCAACAAAGCAAAGTGCCACACAGTGTGTTGTTAAGTAATCCAGGCTGCAGATGGCTTCTAATGAATATTCTGATAAGTTACAACAGCAGGGCATCACTATCAATAAAATGCATTTTTTTAAAAAACACACAAAAAAAACAGTCTTGATTGACCTGCGAGTTGCTGTGATACATCAATAACACAATATATGAAGGCAGATATGCAGATCGTTTGTGCCCCCTAATGGAAAGATTGGTTCTTGTAAACATCGGTGCTGTGGGATGAGATATATCTCGCCGGAGTTATTGAGCTTGTCAGAATAACTCCAGACGATGCAACTTTTGTTTTTCCTGGCGAGATACATTTAGAACTCGCTGTCCAAGAAGAAAATGATTGTGTGCTGATGTCTACTGTACAGAGCGGAGGATCCATCTGTTTTGCATTTTTTTGCCTTTGTAACCCAAGATGCTGGAACAGACGTAATGGGTCATTTATCAACAGGGTGACGTCATCACAGTGGTTTTCTAAGTCCCAATTTTGATAAACCTTTGAAACATCTGAGCCTTTTAGTTCAGCATTAGTTAGTATTGCTATTCAGTGACTAATACTCATTCATATGAATAGCTTATTATTGAACTTATTAGCCATCTAAAGCCATTTTACTTTCGATTTGCAGGATATAAACTTTTTTTGTTATGTACAAAAATCAAGACCAGAAGGCCAAGCTTTTAGAGAAATGTCTCTATAATATTTCTCTGGTATCTGTCAAAGCTTCTGTTATGATTACTGAGAAAATACTTTAAGCATCCTTCATAGAACACATTACCTTGAAACACCTCTTCAGAGTCAGTTTTTCATCAGATGAGTCAATCCTCTCAATATGTTTCAGCTTTACCTCTGCTGTCAAACTGTAACTGTCCAACCGAACACCAAGGCTGCCCTCTGGTGGCGACAGAGCAATGACTAATACAACAGGCATGTCTGAGAAACAGCTAGATTTAGAGTTTTTACTGTGTGTATTTAACATTTACCATCTCGTTACATGTAATCCAGGGCTCAACAAAGAGTCTGAGAGTAAAATTAGCTGTCTGTCGCACATTTTGGCTGTCAGTACACGGCTTATAAATATCTGCATTCAGAACAGTTTTGTTGTCTGAACGCCGAATAGCTCTGCAGTCTCAGTTAGACACAAATCAATCTTGTGTCTTGACATAATGCCTACTCATTCTGTTGTGTCTGGGAATAAAACTTATAATGTACGATTTACAATGACAAGCGCTTCGTACCAGGATCACCAATATTTTGAACATCCAATTCATTTGCTACCGTTGCATAGACCTAAATGAGTAAATGTGAAATAAAATTGAAATGAAGCTCCTTTCATTTGAAACATAAAGACATTAAAGTGTTGTGGACTACGGAAGCAAAGAAAGGCCAAAATTATTTACATTTTTTTAAAAGAAATTGAAAACCTAACCACCACAATACTTGAATCTATAGCATTGAAATGTTTTATTTTTAAAACCATCTTAATATATGTGGTTTACATTTCTCTCTTTGAAATTTCATCTTTTCACGTTCCTGAATGTCTCTTTCTTGAGCCACATGATTGACAACCTCACAGAGCTGCCAATCGAATCCACTCAGGCTCAGTTGACTATTTTTGGTTAACATTTGAATTTTGGTGTCTGAATGTCACCTGTCTAAACCTCCAACAAGAGGAATATGTTTTTGCTGCATTTTTGTTTGTTTGTTCCAGGGTACTTGGATGGTTGATGGCTCTCAGCCCAGAATAGACCCCATTATCTTTTGGTGTGGATGCAGATGAAACAACAAATCCAGGAACTTTATTTCACTTTCTTTAACATTCAGAGATCAGGCATTTTTTAGAAATTAATTTCTGCGTTAATTAATGCTTGATGAAAATGATCATGTGTATTTAGGTGGCTTGTATCTGAGTGAGCACTATTAAATGTGGATTTAAGACTTTACATATGTTTTGAGGTTGGATGAACTGAATTTGAGAAACTTTTACGCCGCCATATTTGAATAGTATTTTTAATATGATCACATTTTCTTTATTTATGAAACCGTAAATGTCTCAAATGAATTAAATTCGACCTCAAATGACTTTATAGAACATAATACAGATGATTTCCAAAGTGAAATATTTTAATGATATAAGTTTAACTTCAACACTGGTTAAATTACACAAATACATTTTCAGGTGCACAAAACATTCACATTATTATGACCTTTCTTTACTTCCATATGGTCCCTAACCTGTGAAAAATAAACAGGAGCAATTGCAGTTACTTGAACACTTTATTTTCTTAAATACCACATAATATTAGTACAGTCAGTCACACATATTTTTTTAGAGGCAGAAGACATTCTGGTCCCTCTCACCCTGCTTTCATGAAGTGATAAAGGGAAACCTTGGGTGGCATCAGAGGCTACGTTTACACACCAAATTTAGGAAAAGACTGGTCGTATTCCAGTTCAGATCTCAGTCAGGTTTAACTGGCATGCAACTGAGATAATCTGGGAGTATCCATGTTGCAACAAAACATAAATACTAGAAATTGTTTTGGTCCTTTTTGATGGTCAGGACATTAAACTCATGTCACACGCAGGGCTGGTGAAAGACTTATAGGCTTCATTTGCCAATCTGCCATATCATTAGCCTATAATCAAGCCTTTTGTTGGACTACATGTGCACAAGAGCCTCAATCTTGTTGCCAACTAATTTATAACCATGCACAAGAAGGGAGGTGTCTTGCACTGGTTTACCCAGGTTTCTCCAAGACTCATCACAAAACCAGAATAACCACATTAACAGCAGATACCTCCATACATGTAAACATAGCCAGTGTTGTCAGCTACAGTATATATATACAGTGTTGATTCAGGCAGTGCATGATGAGACCAGGTCAGTATGCCACAGTCAACAGTTAGAAGGTTCATATTTAGGGGTTAAATCTCACCAGTCACATGTTTGTAGTCAGGTCAAGACATCATTTAAAAACCAACTTGTCAATTCTGACATTCTGTCTCTGAACTCATCTCTCAGTAGTACCATCACTGAAGCAATAACAGATTCATTGGCACATTAAACATCATGAACAGAGAGCACTATAATGAATACAGATCATTTCTGACATTTAAGATTCTGTGAGATAAAAATCTAAGCAACATTATCAGTGAGCCATATCTGTGTGATGTTTTTCATAACAAAAGTCATCAGACAAAAGAGAAATCAGGAGTCTTCAGTGTAACAGTGCAGCAGTGTGAAATTATGTATTCATGGCCATTAAAGTCTGATAGGCAGGAGGACAGTGAACACAACACGCACTCTGAAAGGATGCAGCAAAGTAGAAATGTGCTGTACTCCACCGGAAAAAGGATGCATTCAGTTCTGTGCACTGTTAGGTGGGGAGAAAATGGGATGCAAATGACTGTCTCGAGAAATACGGCTTATTTACAGGATAAGAAAGGAGTGCAAGGCTAAGCTTTCATAGACATTCACACACTTAATATCCACAGCATATACCAAAAGACATGCGCAGAGGCACATACATATTCATCATACAAAAAACAAAGACATACCAAAAGCAGGACACCAGTCAGACATGGCTTTTGTGACTCAAATCTGATCGACCCGACAATGAAAACAATGGGCGCAAAAAGCACTGACATCATGGGATGTGAAAAAGGCAAAAGCTGAAGTTCCAGCCCTTTGAGTAAAAAAAGATTAACATTGTCATAACAACAAAGAGACATCAGTAATCTTCAATTCATCTCTTAACCAATACTGAGTGCCAGCCTCATTTTTAACACAATTCAACAGAATGGTATCACCCAACGAAAAATATCCTTTTTTTTTTTTTTTAAATAGGAGGTTATAATATTTGGTTTTCTAATTGGGTTCTCAACTTTCGCAGAATCTGGTCAAACATTTGTGTGACGCAGTGTTAGTGCCTTGTTAAATTAAAAACAAAGAAATCCCTGCTTTGATCCGTAAAGAGGGGGGCGGGATCCAAATGAAAAAACATTGTCAGAAAGGTTCATCAAGGCCACCAGATTTTAATTGGATTGGAATTGGTATCTGACCGCAATTTACAAATTGTTATGGGGCTGTAATTTGTAAAAACAAACACTTGCGTGGTTCGAAATGCTTCAGTCAGATTATTCTAATTACATTTGGTTGAAAGGCATTTTAACAACCTTTTTTTCTGCACACCTTGACAGAAAGTGTTTTTGCAGTGTGAAGAAAAAAATGCATTTCTTTAGACTACGACTAAAACCGACCAAGCAGAGTTAAAGGTGCACTATGTAACTTTTTTTAGTAACAGCTTGGTTTTATAGTCCTATATTCTTGACCTGGGGGACCTCTATGATCTTTTTGTTCCCACCTCACCATAACTCATAATACAAGCTTGTTTTTTTCCAATGTTCATTCACAAAAATGTACACATGTGGCTTTAAAGGTGCAATATGTAAAAATTATCCACCTTTCGAATTCATGCTTCAAACAAATAGGGCGCAGCATACCACCAAAGAAACCGACAACTGCTGCCAACTTCAGCTGCTGTTAGCTAGTTAGCTCAGTTAGCCGTGCAGCTAGCGCTCCTATTGGCTGACTCTGCCCAGACAGGGGGCTCGGAGTACTGATGGAGTGTTTACTAATGGAACAGAGCATTTAGGGGCTAGCTACTTAGCACGCTAACTTCAGAAGATATCTCGGCAACACAATTCAAAGGCGTCTCTGCAATAACTGTTATTTCTTCAAATTCTGTTGATAATATTAGTTCATTTGTTGATGTCTTAAAATAAAAATCTTACATATTGCACCTTTAAAGTACATCTAAAACTCATGCTAGCTCTTGCAAACTGCTATTCCTTGTATCAAGAGCTCTGTCTGTCAATAAGCCTGTAAAAAAGTTGCGTAGTGCACCTAAGATGCAAGGTCTCGTTCCAGTGTTTAAATACTACCTGTATTATAAGACAAATTATAAGACTCCCTTTTCGTCGGTGTAACTCATTAAAACCCTTGAATCACTTTTTTTCGCTGACTGTAGTTTGGCAGATCACACAGAGAAGAAATAATCAAGTCACTGTCACAAACTTATAACGTTCATTTACAAAAAACATTTCCATTATTTTAATTAACGGTCACTACAGAGTAAAATAAATTAGACTTTCTTTTTTTTTTTTCCCCACTCGTTTCAAATCTTACTCCTCCTTCTCGTGTAGAGAGGCACGTACGCGCTGGCGCACACAAAAAGCTGTGAGAGCGCTGCAGCAGGCAGTGAAGATGAAGAGTGCAACGGCATCGTGTGCGAGGTCGCCGTGAAGACGCTCGTAGAAGGGACGGCGCTCCGTGAAGTCTGTTCGCAGCGCTTCGATCTGCATCAGGGTGCACACCACCACGAACACGTGAAAGAGCTGGTGGCCCTGCCCGATGAAGTCACAACACCCAGGGAACCAACTCTCTGGGTGAGGGCAGCAGAAGAAATAGGCGCCGACTAAGAAAAAGAGCACATGGTATAAATGGTACGCCACGACTGGGTCGGAGCAGCCCGTCTGGTAGCAGCTGTAGATGCGGTGAACCACAGGGCTTATGTCTAAACAGTAAGCCAAGGCTGAGGGCACCACTTGGAAGAGCTTGTGGGCTAACTTGGGCATCTCAGGCCGCGCATATTTGCCATAGCAGCAGCCAAAGCAAGTGAGCCAGGCCAAGAATGCTGCAGCGGGTAAAAAGAGCCCTCGCACTCTACTATGCCACTCTTTCTCTATGGCGTAGTAGTAGTGCGCCAGGGCACTGCCATACTGGTAGACAGAGACCCCCACGTAGTCGAGGAAGTAGAAGGTGTAGTAGGAGAGCTCGGACTTGGCAGAGAGCAGATGGGCGAGAGCGCTGAAGGAGAGGTAGGTGAAGGCTGCCAGGAGGACGATGAAGAGGGGCTGAGCATGAGGGTCTCGCAAAAAATCGACAGTCTGCGAGATCTCCTGACACTTGACCAAGATGATGAAGGCAGCCAGCAGATGGGTCCACACATTGAGGGTCTCGTTGTGCCTTTGGAAGAGGGTGAGGAAGTAGTAGCGCCAGCTTTGGTCCGGCTGTCTGTAGCCGGTGAGGATGTGACGCTCCTGGAACACCCAGGGGACATCGGACACCTTGACGGTGCAAGGCAGCGTGGGGAAGGCGGACTCCAGGAGCTGAGGGATCTGACGCAGCTGCTGGGCGTTGATGAACAGGCGACCGATCTGCTCCATCACCACCGTCGCCATGGCAAACTGGAGGCCAGAGAGGAGGAAACAAAGAGTCAGTTAGTCAATATCTGTCTGGCTTTGAGCTACTGCCATCTCCAGGTCTGTCAGCGGGCTTATGTGTACAAAGAAGTAGGGCATTAATCATTTGATTAATGAACAAAACAGTTTGGAGAATCAATGATCCATTTAAGTCAATTACAAAGCAGAAACATTTGTAAATTGAACTTTTTTTTTGGTACCGTTGTTGGAACAAAACAGGTCATTAGATGCTGTCACCTGGGGCGCTGGAAAATTTGTAACAGGACTCGTCACTGTCTGGACCAAATCAACGGATTAACTGATCATAAAAATTATTAATAGTCACAACCCTAAATTAAGGTAAATGAAAACATCTGATTAAATGACAACTAAATAATCAAAGAGATAAATGACTGATGACATTTTCATCAGCCTTTTTCCTTAAAAAGGTGGGATATGTAAGAATTGGCCACCTCTCAAATTCACATTGCAAATAAGTAGGGCGAAGAGTATCAACAAAGTAACCACTAACTACTGCTAACTGTAGCTGCCCATAGCTGGTTAGCTCAGTTAGCCGTGCAGCTAGCAATACAGACTGGGAGCTTGGAGTCACACAGTATTACGAGAAAGGATTGGCTGGGGCTAGCTTGTTAGCTTGTTGTTTGTTTGTTTTGTTTTTTTGTCTTTTTCGCCAAATTTACAACATTAACCTATTATCACCAATTTAGGCTGTTATGGCTAACACCTTAGCAAACATGTTAACCTATTCAGCAGATACAGAGCAATATCAGCATTCACCAGTAGCCGTGGTTTCTGCTGGAAACAGCTGCCTGATGCAGCTGGAGTCGGGGTTGATGAGAGAGGAGTTGTGGGCCAGAAAAGCCAAACAATAAACCAAAGAGTACAACAAACAGACTGAAAGGCTTCATAGAGATGAGCTGTGACACTGCAGCGACCCCATTCACATTAGTCATTTGAACCATTGTTATTGATTCGTGCAGCTTCAAGTGTTTTTATTACAACGAGTGAATTAATCTGATGTTTTGGTAATTAATGATGGATTCATCTCAAATTGTTGCATTCGAGTGTGGCTGCTTGATATTGCAAAAATATTACTTTGACATTATTTTGACAGATATTATAATTGTGATATGATTCACGACTGAATCTCTACAACATAAGCGTTACTTTAAAGGCCTGTTGCAAACCTCAGGACCTCAGGTGCAATAAAGCTCTGACCTTTGCTGTCCCCGTAGTCATAAATTTTGCCAATGAGGTGCTCTATCTCATTTCTCAGTATGGGTGATTGCAAACAGGATATTACTTCAGGACAAGTGTCGAACTCGACACAGAATCAATATTTCCCACAGCGTCTAATATGCTTAAGAGGTGGGAGGTAGGATTTAAAAATAGCTTTTAATACTTAATAGAGTGGAAGTTGTTTTGACATCAAAATAAATTAAATTATTAATGATGAAATAATCTGACAGGCAGCTAATCCTTAGGGCAGCCTAACACACTCAGGGATGTTACATCAGTTTTGCCCTAACATTTTCCCTTGGATGGCCAAAACTGAAACTTAATTGTGGACCACAGGCCAACAGAAAGCAGCTATTGTACTGTAATGTTAACATGTAAGATGGAACTATACAGAAATCCTGAGAGGCAACAATTGAACTATTTTCTCTCTCCTGGGTTTCCGTAGTACTCAGATCCCAAGTTCCCTTAATTTACTGACTTCCTGCATAAAGTCTTGCTCTGCCAACGGTAGTCAGATAATGAAAAATAATCAACAAGTCAGGATCCTACATATTTAAAGTGCATTTAAACAGCAATTTATAGTATTTTTTTTAATTCACTAAAAACTTCTGACAGGCAAAATCAAACCTTGTGGTTTAATCTGAACTAAATGATCCGGTTCCCAATCGGTACTTGAAATGGGTGACCGTTAACCCAGTGTTAACCCCAAGTAGGCCGTGCTTAAACCGGAAGTGGGTGGGACTGGTCCGGAAACTGTTATTTTAAGCCTGAGATTGATATGAGTTGATCAGAAGTTTCTATATTTATTATTTAATAGATGATTATAGACAGAACAGCCTCAGAATTGAGCCTCAGATCAATGTTTTTCATCACAAGAGTAAAACAACAACTCTCAGAACGAATAAACGTCAGTCAGCTATCCAATGAGGATTCTTCTTCCTCACGAGTGCAGATATTGACACAAATTTCACTCTGACGACACTTCAAACGACATTATCTGTTACTCACTAAACAGTAACAGCCAAAAGAGTTGACAAAAGGTGGGACTTCTGCTTTCAAAGCCACTTCCACTTAGAGATGCAAACACAACACTGAAAAATGGCTCAGACCTGACCAGTGCATGTAACTAGCGTTGTGCATCTCTACCTGTTTAAGATGCTTGATTGGTTCTCTCTAGTCAAATCTGGCATAATTAGCACTCACCTAAGAAAACATTCAAGAGAATCAGGGTCAATATGGCTCACTTATTAAATATAGTACTGAACTGTGCACACTGTAATGATTTTATCTTCAGGCCTATCATTCATAGAGTGCCCTCTACAGATGTGTACTGAGACCAGGGTTACAGCCAGTGAAACACATCACTGGTGTGATGTCCTCACGCCAGATCTTTCCTGGGTTGGTAATTTACTTCCTAGTGATGAGGGGAAGGCAGAGAGCAGAGGCAGCAGCTCCACACAGTCCAGGCTGTGTGGGATGAACACAGGCCGAGGTTCAGGAGGAAAGGCGTGGAGTGATGAATGGGAAGGGATTACGTAACATAACCCCATCCGATGTCCACACCCTCGGTTTCCAGCAGGGGTTGCGATCATTTAAAATATTTATGGGTAAAAGAAAAATGCTCGACTATAACCGGGACGGGCTTTTTTAAAAACGTATATATTTACCAGGGGCCTGTGTGGGGCCTGTTGCGGTGAATTCCCACAAGCAAATCTGCACCTGATCGACATGGCAGTTCAAATTTGAGATCCTGTGTCCGAAATCAATTTGCATGCGCCCTTCCCTCGAGCCTCGAGGCTTTATTGCTTCAATTCCCCATGTGCATCACTCTCCTGCGAGGTGTTTCGTGATGGATTCACCAAACACCGCTGCACATTCATGAAAAAAAATGACAAGAGGCGCATCTGAACGTATTTCACGCTATGCCACTATAACGTTTCAACGGGGGAAGACAAAAAAAAAAATGGCATGAATCTTCGAGATGAAATGAATAATTAAATGGACAAACCTGTAGATGGTCGAATCAATCCAAAGTCTTCAGAAGATCAGTCGATGAAGGATGTTTAGAGCCGCACAGGATAGAGATAACATTGTTTGAAGGGGTGAACGCTGGAAGGATAACCGTGACGGGAGCAGCGCCAGGCGGCTCTCACGGCGGAGCTGCTGCCAGGATACAGGGTGCTGTGACGGGCGGGTCCTCTAGCCAATCAGCGAACACGGCGCTGCTCTCGCATGTGACGGCGCATATCGCTTTGACCAATGACGGGCCGCCGACTGGCCCGCCCACTCTGCACGGAAATTCTTCCACTGTCATCTGAAAGTATGACACTCTGGTGAGGCATCTGTGTGATAAGAAGCACTGCTCGACCTCATATTTATCAGGCCGCTTCAAATGTCTCTATGACTTGGAGGTGCTGATAAGAAATAAAGTTATCGAATGGTTCTAGTCAGTGCATTTACTCAAATACTGTATTTCTGTTACTAAATACTTCTGGGTCATTCTATGCAAACCTCCATTTTTCTGTTTCTAGCCTTTACAGAAACATGACACCTGGGAGTCATAGGTTTTCAGGCCCGAGGCTAGCTGGTTAGCATGCTAACTTCACTACTTTAACACAATACATTATAGACATCTTTGACATTATGTCAAGTGTTTTTTCTTCACATTCTCTTCATAATGTTCATTCATTTTTGAGTGTTTTAAACTAAAAATTCTTACATGTTGCACCTTTAAGTAAAAGTTGAAATCTAGTTTCTAGTCATTAATCATGAGAGGTCAGAATGATATATCGTGATATTCCCTAATCCTTCTTCAATAATCGCACAGGAGTTTACTTTATAATAATGTCATTACTAGATTTGTTATTCTGGGCTCTCACATTTTTACATGCCATATTCCAGCTCCCAACTTTGCACATACCTCACATGCATGTATCACGGTATGTCTATTCCCAGCTACATGAAAACAAAAAGAAAAAAGTTATTCAACAAATGTTGACTGTTGTGGATTCTACATTTTTAATTTTGCACAAGCTATTCTTTTCAACATTCATCATTTTCCCTCATCCACGAGAACCGACAGGAATGTAAAGCCTGTCACCACCCTGTAGATAATGAACTCGACAGTGACCTCACTGACACGAGTACATTTGAAGTTTCTGCCCTCAAATAAGGTTCAGATTGCACTCCATGCTCCTGTACCTGTGCTAGAATTTGAAGAATGGTATCACATAGGTCCTTAAAGTGGACAGCATTCCTTTGCCAGTGCGTGGCTTCCACATTAGGCTCCAGGGGTAACCACACTGGAGCTTATTTGGTTATCAAACAAGCAATATCTTTGCTTGATGTGTATAGTCAAGTTAGTTTTTATAGCCTGTGTCGTTCTGTCGTATAGCATGCAGTTACAATGCTCCCTTTGATAGACTCAATTTTTCTGAAAGATGGGCATTGTTTCCTGATTCAAACCATCTTCTCATGTATATTCTCAACAGAGATGGATTCAGGGCGTGTCTGCAATAACACTGAATATGTTTTGGCCTCTTGTTTATTTATCCCATCTGGGATGATCCGTGTCTTAACCCGAGTAAGACCGACTTCGGAGAACATGAGCGACAAGTGTCGACAGAAGCTCAGAATATGATTCATAATATGGATTAGTGTTGATAATATTGATGCTGATAATACCTTAGTAAAGCCAGGAAAAGTCATGATCATGAGTCCAAAAATCCAGCTCAGGCTAAGAAATTGGTCTTAGAGTAGAGCCAGCCACTGTGCAATGTGTTGTCAGAGGAGCAACACTGCTCTATGGGACAAGCAGCTTTCTGGGCTGATGAATCCAGCAGTTTCTTCCCAACGCATGACAAAGATGGGATTGTGCAGCACTGTGTGTGTGTGTGTGTGTGTGTGTGTGTCTGCACAGCAATACAGACTCACCACAAATACAACCAACTGTGTGTACATTTCTTTATGTTCCGCTTGAGGCTTTTGTTAGTGTGAGCACAAAGTATGAAATCACTATAAAACAATTTAAACATGAGTGAAAAGGAGTATGATTTGTGATGATACTGGTAATTTCTCAATAAAGCAGCAATTATATTGTTCTATATTGTTAATTCATCAGTATTTTTTGAATG